>NW_022589740.1:5152725-5241431 GCF_004348235.1 Phoca vitulina | reverse complement strand
CGGTCCCTTAGTAAGTAACTCCTCTGTCACGAGCCCAGGCCAGGGTCCCACACCTACGGTCCCTTAGTAAGTAACTCCTCAACAAATAATCAAGAACAAACTCCCTATTTTCTGGTCACTTTCAGTTGGCATCTCAAATCACAATTCAAACAAAATTAAAATAAACAAAGGGATTTCTCTGGAATTAAATTTTGCAGCAGCATGAAATAGTATTTAATAAAACAACCAACAGACAATAATGGCCTCTTTAAAATTAAAGCAAGATGAGGACTTACAAACATATGGGACTTATTTAGCATCTTTTATGAGATTGAAAAGCTCATCAAAATGGACTTTTCCTTCTCCCTCTATCTCCATTAAGATTTATTTAGATTCTGCCCTAGAAGAGACGGTACAATATGCCTAAAGCAGAACTCTCTTGATTTGTATGCTGGGCTCTGTTCTCTCTGGGCTGATCTAGTCTACCCCAGCTGCTCATGCAGAAAAGCCACACATCATCCTGAATTTGTCGCTTTCCTTCTTCCACCATATCCTATCAGTCAACAAGTCTTATTGGTGATATTTCCCGGATCCATCCCCAATCCATCCACTTCTCCCCATCGCCACAGCAATCACATGGTCTACACCAGAGCTGTCCAACAGAATTTTCTGTGATGCCGGAATTGTTCCAACACGGTAGACACCAACCACAGGTTTCTACTGGGCACTTCAAGTGTGGCCAATCCAACTGCGGAAAAGAATGAGTTTTATGTTAATCTATTGGGGGGGTGGAAATTAATGTTTTTAATTCCCTTCTCATATGCTATTTCTTGGGACAGGCTGGGTTAGATCTCTCTCCCCCTCTTTCAACCCTGGCCTCACACCCTCTTGCTACTCTTTTCATCCCTTTTTCTCCTCTCATTCTTCTCTTAGTCCACAAATTTCTTATCTCTCATGTTTTCACATAGAAAATGTTGGCTAGCTCTTTTTTTTACATTTTTTTTAAATTGTGGTAAAATATACTTATAAAATTTATCATTCTAAATCATTTTCAAGTGTGCAGTTGAGAACGGTTAAACACACTCACCTCCTTGTACATCAAACTCCAGAACTCTGTTCATCTCGCAAAACTAAAACTCTACCTGTGAAACTACATCCCCCTGCCTCCCAGCCCCTGGCAATCACCATTCAACTTTCTGTCTCTATAAATCTGACTACTCTAGGTACCTCCTGGAAATGGAATCACACAGTATTTATCTTTGTGTGGCTCATTTCGGTTAGCATAATGTTCCTAGGTTCATCCATGTTGTAGCATTTGTCAGATATGTTCATTAATTTGGAATTAAGTTTAAGCTGCCGCACATGGCTAATGGCTACCATACTGGAAAGCCAAGTCTGAATCATCATCTTTCTCCTGGGGTCCCGCACCCACTCCTGCCCCCTAAAATCCATGCCCCGCATTATCAGCCAAACTGATCTTTTTGTTTTGTTTTGTTTTAAGATTTTATTTATTTGATAGAAACAGCGAGAGAGGTAACACAAGCAGGGGGAGTGAGAGAGGGAGAAGCAGGCTTCCCGCTGAGCAGGGAGCCCCATGTGGGGCTCGATCCCAGGACCCTGAGATCATGACCTGAGCCGAAGGCAGACACTTAACGACTGAGCCACCCAGGTGCCCCCAAACTGATCTTTTAAAAAAAACAAATCACAGCACACTCAAACAGCCTATGCCCACCCCCGACCACCACCTTAAAACTCTCCTATGGCTTTATTTTCTTCATAGCACTCATAGCTATCTGAAGTAATCCTTCCTTATTATTTTTTTCTTTATTACCTGCTTCCTCCTCTAAAATATGAGCCCCAAGAGAGCCAAATTGGTCATCACTGTATCCTTATCAACTCAAACAATGTTTGGCACGTAAGGAGAGCTCAGTAAGTAAGTGCTGAATGATAAATAAGTGAATTTGGGATAGACTTTTTTTTAAATTTTATATTCCTTTTTTTTTTTCTTCCCAGCAATCCTCCACTACTGGCGGTGATTAGTGAATCTTCCTCTGATGCGGCCCAGGGCTCTGAGCCTCTGCCTTCGGCTCAGGTCATGGTCCCAGGTTCCTGGAATCGAGCCCCGCATCCGGGTCCCTGCTCAGCCGAAAGCCTGCTTCTCCCTCTCCCTCTGCTACTCCCCCTACTTGTGCACTCTCTCTCACTATGTCTCCATCTGTCAAATAAATAAATAAAATCTTTTTTTTTTTTTTTTTTTTTTTTAAAGATTTTATTTATTTATTTGACAGAGACAGAGACAGCGAGAGCGGGAACACAAGCAGGGGGAGTGGGAGAGGGAGAAGCAGGCTCCCCGCTGAGCAGGGAGCCCAATGTGGGGCTCGATCCCAGGACCCTGGGATCATGACCCGAGCCGAGGGCAGACGCTTAACGACTGAGCCACCCAGGCGCCCCTAAATAAAATCTTTAAAAAAAAAAAAAAACAAGGCTTGTTTTGAGATGCCCACTTCCTCCTCTTACATGGTCCCCCTGTGACCACTGGTGCAAATCTGACAGACGACTAGCCAACACCAAGTCCACAGGCTACAGACAGCAGCCTTAGGTCCTCAAAGCATCTCAGCAGCTTAAGAGTGCCATGCGCTAATAAGCCAGAGCTTGCAAAGCCATGTCCTTACTAGATGATGGGTGTACAGAGACAAGGGTCACCCGAACACCCACAGGCCCCATGCCTGTTGGCTGCATCCCCTATGAATCTTATCCATTTAACTTTGTGTGCTGTACAAATATCACCATTTCCTATGTGTCTCAAGACAAAAAAGGATTGTGAAGCACTGTTAACCCACTGAGCCCACCCCTCAATAAATGAGATCAAATCCAAAACACTCAAAATATCATTCAAATATTTAGAAATCAGTTACTTCTCTCCTCTCCATATTGAATAGAGAGAAAAATGAAAAGTACCACTTATGAATTTTACCTTAGTTAAAGCAATCCTTATTCTAAACATTTTTCAATGAAAAAATATTAATTTTTTAATCTTTTTTTTTTCTTTTAGAGAGAGAGAGAACACGAGCGGGAGAGGGGCAGAGAGAGACAGAGAGAGAATCTTAAGCAGACTCCACACCCAGCACAGAGCCTAATGCAGGGCTCAGTCCCACGACCCTGAGATCATGACCTGAGCTGAAATCAAGAGTGGGACACTTAACTGACTGAGCCACCCAGGGCGTCCACTTTTAAAAGCTCACAAGTCATACAGCTGAGCTAAGGGGAGGGAGAGTCCTTGGTGAGTAGAGTCAGCATGTGCATTAGGCACATGGCAGGCAGGGCAGGGATGGGGACCTGCCCCGCATCACTGTTATGTTAAAGAGGTTAGGGCCCAGGAGGAGGCCCACAAGGCCAGGAAATTGAGGGGAAAAAGTCAATATACTAAGGATACTAGAAGCAGCGTTCTCACTGTTGGAAAAGGGAGATACAAATACACTAAGGGATAAAACTAGAATAAGCCCTGTGGTGTTGGACTGGAATTGAAGGTAGTGATATGAACTCAAGTTTTTGAACATCTACAGATAGATATAGAAAGATACACAAACGTCTGCGTGTGTACAACATGTGTGTGGGGGGGTGGTGTATGTCCTAGTTCTTCCTGCTGGAAGAGCCTAGAAGCAATGACACTTCAATAGCAGTAAGCCCACCCACCACCCCGATCCTGGTTCCAAATACCACTCTCAACTGAAAGGAACTAGGGGCTCTTTGGAGAAATGACTGATTCCAGGGCTGGGATGAGAAAGTACTCGATGAGCCCAGAACATCTAATTACGGCAGAAAGTAAAAAACCACTTAAAGAATGGTAAGGACATTTAGAAGGACTCAGGAGGCAGCTTGAAAGGGCTCCCACTGGCCAAATCTGGAACATTTTGAACATCAAAATAAATATTGAGAGCAATGGATTACAACATATTGGAAGAAATAAAAATCCATGATATACTATATGTATAAATATATCTTTTTTTTTTTTACTGTTGAGTTAAATGAATAAATTTAGAAAGAACGATGGGGTTACAAAAGGGTTACAAAATAATCGGTGTAACTAAAAGCTGAGGGTAAAAGTTTGATGAGGAACAGAATATTTAAATAATCTCCAAGTATCTCCATATCAAAAATCTATTAGTCACTTTCAAATCCCTGGATACAAAATATTTACTACGTTAACTTTACAGCAGAGAACCTGGCACACATTACTTCACCAGCGTGACAGAAGTTAACATCACCAGCACCGGACACACTGATGTCCCTCATCTGACGCCCAGAGAACACAGCATCACAGCTGAGGTCCTCCGGCCCAAAGCCCACCATCCCCCTGAGAGCAATGTGGACAGACTAAGAGGCAGGTGCTCTTCAAAAATGTCAACTCATCCGGGGCACCTGCGTGGCTCAATAGGTTGAGCATCTGACTCTTGGTTTCAGCTTAGGTCATGATCTCAGGGTTGTGAGATCAAGCCCCGTGTGTCCGACTCCACACTCAGTGGGGAGTCTGCTTGCGATTCTCTCTCTCCCCTTCTCCCTCTGCCCCTCCCCCCACCTCCAAATAAATAAAATCTTTAAAAAATAAATAAATAAATTTTTTAAAATGTCAACTCATCAAAGTAAAAAGAAAAGACTAAGAGACCAGGCCTCACTGAAGAAAACTAAAAAAGACACAACAAAAACAATGTGACTCTAGGTTGGATCCTAGAGCAAAAAGAGAGAAATGGAAAAGAAGGGTTTTTTTTCTTGTTTTTCTTTTCTAGGAAATATATTCTGAAATATCTCAAGGTATTGGAACACATCTATAACTACTTTCAAAAGATCCAGAAAAAAAATACATACCTTTTGGGACTTCATCAAGATAAAAAGCTTCTACACAGCAAAGGAAACAGTCAACAAAACAAAGAGGCAACCCACAGCATGGGAGAAGATATTTGCAAATGACACTACAGATAAAGGGGTGGTATCCAAGATCTATAAAGAACTTCTCAAACTCAACACCCAAAAAACAAATAATCAAGTCAAAAAATGGGCAGAAGACATGAACAGACACTTTTCCAAAGAAGACATACAAATGGCCAACAGACACATGAAAAAATGTTCATCATCATTAGCCAGCAGAGAAATTCAAATCAAAACCACACTGAGATACCACCTTACACCAGTTAGAATGGCAAAAATTGACACGGCAAGAAACAACAAATGTTGGAGAGGTTGTGGAGAAAGGGGAACCCTCTTACACTGTTGGTGGGAATGCAAGTTGGTACAGCCACTTTGGAAAACAGTGTGGAGGTGCCTCAGAAAATTAAAAATAGAGCTACCCTATGACCCAGCAATTGCACTACTGGGGATTTACCCCAAAGACAAAGATGTAGTGAAAAGAAGGGCCTTATGCACCCCAATGTTCATAGCAGCAATGTCCGCAATAGCCAAACTGTGGAAAGAGCCGAGATGCCCTTCAACAGATGAATGGATAAAGAAGATGTGGTCCATATATACAATGGAATATTACTCAGCCATCAGAAAGGATGAATACCCAACTTTTACATCAACATGGATGGGACTGGAGGAGATTATGCTAAGTGAAATAAGTCAAGCAGAGAAAGTCAATTATCATATGATTTCACTTATTTGTGGAACATAAGGAATAGCATGGAGGACATTAGGAGAAAGAAGGGAAAAATGAAGGGGGGGAAATCGGAGCGAGAAATGAACCATGAGAGACTATGGACTCTGAGAAACAATCTGAGGGTTTGCGGGGGGGATGGGTTAGCCCAGTGATAGGTATTAAGGAGGGCACGTACTGCATGGAGCATTGGGTGTTATACAAAAACAATGAATCGTGGATCACCACATCAAAAACTAATGATGTATTGTATGGTGACTAACATAATAAAAATAAATAAAATAAAGTAAAATAATATAGTTAATATAAAAAAATATATACATATTGAAAGATAGATATCAAAATTCAACATTTTTGAAGAGCAGAGAGACAATGATAAAGTAAAAATGAGGTAAAATGTTAAAATTTGGGGCATCCAGGTGAAGGGTATATGGGAATCCTTTGCATTAATCTTATAACTTTCCTGTAAGTTCCAAAGTGTTTAAAATTTTCAAAGTTAACCAAAATGTATAGATAACAAGTGAAAAATAAAATACATTAATTTTTATTTGGCATTTTCTTGGAACCCTAAAACATGTGCAAAATACATGTTATAATACAGGGTCCATGAACTAGCTGGAAAAAAAATTTTCTCCTGTTCTCCTCAGATGAGTGGAAATATAAAGATCAATTAGTGAGGTAAGAAAGAGGCTTTGAAATTTTTCTAGAGTTAATTCAGGTCCCTGACCTGATTTTTTTCCCACAACTCTCCTTTGATATCAAAAAATGTCTGAACAAAGAACTACCCATGCACAGAATGGAAAATCTAATTCTTGCCTTCGGCTAACATGTGACCATACCATGAGAGGAAGGGGCAAAGATAACATATGGAAATACCAAGGGGCAGAAACAGTTGAGAAAAGCACTGCATGAACTGAGGACGAAGGAAAAAAAGAGAGGCCAGGGCAGACGTGATGATAGGAATCAGACAATGTGAAAAGGCAGCATCATCCGTCCTTAAGCAAGAAGTCGTCCCAGGGCTGGGAACCATCTCTAAGAGCTCTTGAAAGGGACCCGAGGTCATCCAGGCAAATTTCCCACTGTAAAGAGAAGGGAATTGATCACCAGAGCTGGGCCATGGCTTGTCTTCAGTCTGACAAAACCAGACAAAACCCAGAGCTTCTCAGGCCACCACATCTCCCTCTTCTGTGCAAAACAGTTCTTTGGAGACAACAGGGGAGCCATCTGCATGGTGAGCCCAACAGGACCTTATGCCACATATGCAGGAGTCCAGTCTCTATCCTGCATACGGCTCTGTGGGAAACATCAGGACCAGAGCAGCTGCCCATGGACAGAATCAGAAAGGGAAGGAGGAAGAAGCTACTTTGGCTCTTGGGAGGATGGAATCAGAACTTTGCCAGAGGCCCTAAAGGGCACTCCAGATGTCTTTGGCTCATGCTGCCAGGGACACCTTCGGGGCTCCTCTCTCACCCCCCCCCCTTTCCTCCACCCGGAGTCGGTGAGACACGTGTGTAATATCACTTTACAAGCTCTAAGCTTTCTGCCCACATAACCCGTGATGGACCACAGCTTCTCTAGACCCTGTAGCAAAAGTATATCCTCCTTCTCTCTCTTCTCCCATTGCCACTCCCACAGTAAATACTATTCCATCTACCCAGCTTCTCCCACCATCCACAGATCTAAAAGACGACCTGACCTCTCTCTGCGTCAGACTCCCCATGACTCACTCCTTCTGGAAAGCCATACACTGACTCACCTTAGGACCTAGCAAATGGACACACAGAGATGAGTTGCTTAAGACAGGCCCAGCCTTTCCCCTTGTTCTCAACCTTTTCTTTTGTGAGCCACTTCACACTCATCACCTACAGCAAACAGAAAGAGCCGCAGCCAAGACTTTGCTTAACCCCACAGCACTGCAGCTGGCCCAATGTTTCGAGTCACAGTGTCACTGTCTAATGTCAAGTGCTTGCACAGACCACGAATTCAGTAGGCAAGTTCTGAGATGCAAGGGTCAAAGAACAGTAGTACTTGAAGGAAAAAAAAAAAAAGGACAAAAGGCATCGCCCAAACCATGTCTGGGCAGTACCAAGTCCAGGGGAATGTTATACTTTAACTATGTGCTAGCAATTTGAGTTTAAAAAAAAAAAAAATGGAGTATATGTTTTGTATCTTAACACATTGGCTTAGCAAGTGCATATGTTTGAAATAAAAGACATCAAATTCATTTTGCTGTCAGTAAGATGGAAAAGATGCAGTGTTCCATTTCTTGGGCCAATATGTTCTTTCACAAGGCTATACCGAGCAGAAAGGGAATAATAGATTGTGCCTCCACTCTGTTTATCTCAGTAGCCTTCAGGTTTTTACTCCTTTAACTGCCTTTCCTTAGAAAATTAGGGGAAAAACACTTTTTAGGTAGGCTGGGGTTTTTTTAAAAAGACAGAGAAAGATTACTTTTAAAGTACTTACATCTCCCACACCTCCACTTTGCAAGAGGAATTCTTTTTAGATTGATGAAGTTGTTTTGAGATAATCTGGCCCCAATTTTTAATTCTACAAATGAGGAAGCAAAAAGACAGATGGAAGAGAAATTTAACATCTGCATGCCTCTTCTTCCTCTCCGCCCCTGCCTATCCCCACACATCTCGAAGCTGGAGAAAACGCAAGGCTCAGGCTCCTACTCTGTGACTTTGGTAAAGTCATTCAACCTTGTTTGGGAGACAAATACGACAGATGACTTCTTAATATCACTGCTTCCGGTATTTACTGCCCATGACTCACTACCCCTAGGTCAAAAGGTTGTAAATATGCCTCTCTCAGTGACACAAGCAAATTGCCTCACAAACTGACTAGAAACAGTCAAGTTTCTCTAAAATCCTCAAGCCCACTGACTGATCCTCTGGGAGACCCACCTTTATTTTCTTTAGAACCTGGGCCCCCTGTATTCCCATGGTTGATCTCATGGTTCCTTGATGAAAGAAGTTTGTTTTAATCAGCCTCTAAATCACCCACAGGAACCTCTTGAACAATTGCTACGCACATCAGAACTTTCCATGAATATGAGCAAAGAAGTTCACTCTTTTAAAGAAGCCAACCTAAAACTCCCTTAGGCTTTTAGCCAATATATTTAAGCTCCACCTATGTTCTGAAATTAAGATCTGGGGTTTTATTTTAATTTGCTTAAAATATCAATGCCTTTCTACATTTTCCGGTTATGTCTTTGACAATTGTGCTAAGGATGCTTTATGAGGATGGGCATTCCAGGCACTATATTTGCAAATTTCGGAAATTTTACATATCGAGACCTGTTCTCTATAAATTTCCGATCCAATTTGTCAGGCTTATCAGTAACTTCCACAGTGGAAACGAAACAAAACAAAACAAGCAATATAGGGAGATGCCATCAAACCCAATAGCTTCTACACTTCTACAACCAATAGCCAGAAAAAAACCCACCACAGTAAACTGCTGAACTCACAATTTCAAATATTGAAAGTGCCAAACGGTATTTTTATTGAGACAAGGAAAGCTCCCACAGTCACACAGAATGGGCTCGGAGCAAACTATTTTCACTTGGAGCTCCTCGTGCTGACACAAAGCACAGGTAACCCCGAGCCGACACTCAGCCCCGTGCAGGTCACGGATCCCTATAGCCTGTAAGACAGGAGGGGCACCAAGGTGTCCTCAGAGGTTATTTCTAGGCCTAACACACATTGAATCATGATTAAAACCAAGTAACTAAAAGCTTGCTAACAATGAACTTGTCAATTTCTCACCTGGCAGTCACACTTATAACAATTTCAAAAAAGGTAGGAATGCTTAATCATCAAGATGTTTTGTAGGATGTTGGTCATCACGCACCGTCCTCTTTATTAGGGCCCTGGGAAAATCACTGTCTCGTGTCTCATTATTAGAAATAGCCCTGCTTCACTACTTGGCCTCATGGGCACCATGATTCACATGGCTGGTTACGGTTCCCTCATAGCACTGGCTGCAGGAAAACTCCAAACCAAATCTCTGACTCACCCCTCACAAATAGTCCAGAGCCTCACGAGGTGCTTTTTGGGTCCTAACTTAACCCTTTGCTTCATCCCACTTCCCTGTCTCCCCATTTCCTCACTTAACTTTTCTTTCTTCTTTTTCTATTGTTGGTATCTTTGAAAGCTGCCTTTAACCATTTTTGAAACAAAGGAGGTTATTCAAGCTATTTTTATTTACTGATGTCAATGTTGAGCAGCAAAATCGTTCCTTCAGTGACTTGCATTTTTCAAACACTGAACACTGTCACTATACCAACACATAAAAGCATCCAAGCACCCATTTAATGTTCTCTTACACGTAACTGTATGCCAAGATTTAGATCACAATTGTCACTCCGAGTTTCATTATCATTACGACAATATTTTTAAACCCTTACATTTCCATAGATCTTCATAGCATTTTTCTAGTGAGCCTTCACATTCAGCTCATGTGATTTTCTGAACAACCACAAGAGGTAGGACTATCTTCATGTTTACAGATGACAAAGACAGACTCAGAGAGGTTAAAGCAATGCGCCCACATGGACATGGTTAATCAGTTAATAAAGCAAGACCACAAGGGTTTTTTCCTCCACGTCTAGCATTTTTCCCCATAACTACAAAATTCTGTCTCTTACATAGTTGACTGTGAAATTCTGTCCTGGGATATGTGACTCAGACATTTTACTTAGTTGGTTTTCTAAGCAGTATCAGCCTGCTAGTCAAAATCACATCAATTACTCTTTGGTAACGGCACCTGGTCATGATGAAAACGAGGCAGCCAAGACTCTGGAAAATTTCTTAACCATTAGAAAATGCATGAGTAATTTATTTCCTCCATTGGAATTCAGTGATGGCATTAAGAAAACTCATTCCTGCAACCTAGCAGGGAGCATGAATGCTTTAATGTGGTCTGCTAAAGCAGTCACACCGAGTAAAACTGCCTCGAGTCACTAGAACTAGTAGCGCCATTTAGTAGTAGAAGATGAGATCTAGACAAGGCCGGCTGGAGAGAAGAGCTAACTAACTGCTTCTTGATGATGAGCTCACACTACTTCAACCACATCTAAGGGAAAGAATCATGAAGTTCAAATCATATTAATTTCCAAGTCACTGACATTGCTAATACATGAGAGGGTGAATTGTTGACAACTTGAACTCCTGGGACCTGGAATAAACCATAGTCTATTCATCCTACGAGTCATCAATTTGGGAAGTAAGGGAACACTGCATATGCAATTTCTCTGAGTTTTAATTTCTGCAGGGGAAATGAGGAAGGAGAAGGTCACACATTTTTAAACTCAACATTCTATGACTGCATGAATAACTCTTAGCGCCACCTACCTGAAATATTATCGTTTTAACAATCAGCCAGGATTTTAAAATATACTTTTATAATGTGTGCGTAATGGGTAATGTTCCAGCACATTTAAATCATTACTCAGGAATCTGACTATTTTCCTTTAATCAACTTCAAACATATACTGGTTTGAATTACTAATTCCTGCCTATGAGACAATGTATCCATATATGTGTCTTTTCTCAACAGATCATGCATTAGATGCTCAAGTTAATTCTGCTTTCCAACATCTTGACAGTAAGAAGGAACAAAAGTAAGTTGGTCTCTTACTTGTTTGTTTTTTATTTACATAGAGCATGAATTATCCCCAACTAATCTATACAATTCTATGGAGGCAGGACCCTGTATGTGTTTTTAACAACTGCATGCTCAGTGTTTTGCATGGAGTCATTAGAATAAATATTTGTTGAATACATTTAAAAATTACCAACGGAGACCACTTACCAAACTCAAACGGCAATAGCAGCTCTTCCCTAGAGAAGGTTAAAGGATGCTGTGCCTAGGCTCAAACTCTATCGCAACCAGCCTGTGGCTAAGGGCAAGTGCATGATAAGTCAGAGCTAGGCAAGAAGAGGAGAACTCTACAGGTTCCTGCTTTTTTCTGAAACAGAACTTTATAGCATTACTTCAAAGTGTGGAGTTAGCAAGGTGTGAAGGAGAGAGCCAAGTCGAAATCTGGATGTTCCTTATCTGTATAACCTTAGGCGAGTTACTTAACTTTCCTGAACCTTGATTTCCTCCACCACAAAATGGGACAGGAATGACAGTATTGACCTCATAGAGTTGTTGGTAAGGACTAAAAAGACAACGCATGCAAAGTGTCTAGCTTATTGTAAGACTTCAATAAGTGGTGGCTATTATTATTAATTAGTTTGAAGTAAATTCCTAGAGTATTAACCCCCCCAGTTTTAAAGGGAATCAGAATTATTCATCCCTAAGAGGAGCATAGCTGATCTTGGACAGATAGACAGACAGACACACACACACACACACACACACGTACACACACACACACACATCTAGTGAGCATAAGCATTAAGAGCATCCTTGGAAGAAAAAAGTCCTACCATGCTAGTAGGAAGCCTGGTGCAGGGAGCAGTCTGCAGAGGCCAACACAGCAGTCTGTCTCTTGGCTTTGCTGATGGGGAGAGGTGTGGAAGGAAGCAGTGAGCTCGGCCACCGCTGGAAACCTCACCAAGCACTTCTGTTTTTCTCCTCCTCCCTTATCTTGGGTATTCCTCTCTAGGCAGGTGGTCCTTCCTGCTCCCCGAAAGATAGGGCTGAGTTTGCCAGACTCCCAAAGATGGTTCTGGGTCATGTTATCGATTACAAAGAAAAAAGCAGTAAGTTGGGCCCACATAACAATAGTCTTCAATGGAAAGACAGGAAGAACTACTGAAGGTTTTAAAACAGGATTTGTGGAGGAGGCAGTGACTCCTGGATTGTACTGGCCTCCTTGGTATGGATCCCTGTCCTAACACAATGGCAAAACATGGGGCAGCTCAGTCCAAAGCTCTGGGCACAGACAACATTCATGATTCTAAATGTGTGTTCTGCTGGTCCCATGTGAGTATCACACTACGGACTGAAAGAGCAACTTGAACAAGCCACTGAAAAGCCTGAATACTATCTGAAAAAGCCCGTATCTCTAGGAGTCAATACTGATTTGCAGAAGACAAAGGGAGATTCAGGAACTCTGGAATTTCTAAAGTCTGGGCATAACGTCCCCCAGCAAGCCTATCTAGGATCTACGAGATCAAAAGGTTCTAGGAAGACAGAAACCCACAGGTGTCACCATGGGATGAAACCAAAGCCTGATCCTAGGTGAAGGCTAAGCAGTTCTGAATTCCCTTCAGGAAGGAAAAAAAAAAAAAAGGAGAGGCCATGCTGATCCGAAAGCCATGCTGTTAGGGATCCCAGAGCCTCCCTTCATTTCCTCAAGGGTTGCCCATGGACCCCAGGGATATGGGCAAAGGGACGGTGATGCCAGAACAGGTGTGGGTTGGATCACAGAGCTTGTTACAATCAGTACATGTTTAATTTAGAAAACCTTATAGGACCCCTCTATCAATTTTGTATCCTCAAGCCAGGAGGATTATTCTTCCTATTCTTAACAAGAACAGAAGGGGAGTAGGCAGGAGGATCACACAGTTACAAAGTGACCAAAGCCTTCTATTGCCAGGGAACAGAAATGAAGAACATTTTCAGAAAGACAAAAGGCTGAATTAGGGGGCGCCTGGGTGGCTCAGTCGTTAAACATCTGCCTTCGGCTCAGGTCATGATCCCAGGGCCCCAGGATCAAGCCCCGCATCGGGCTCCCTGCTCCGCAGGAAGCCTATTTCTCCCTCTCCCACTCCTCCTGCTTGTGTTCCCTCTCTCGCTGTCTCTCTCTCTGTCAAATAAATAAATAAAAATCTTTAAAAAAAAAAGGCTGAATTAGAAATTGGTGGAGAGAAGTCTAAGGAGGCAATGAAAAGAAAAAAGGGGGGGCTTCTCCCTGGGGAATTATGATAGAAATTTAATTTTTAAGTGCTGTGTTTTAAATGCTGATGGGACATTCTAGGCATGGCTGACAGGGCACAAGGGGTAGCAGGAGGGGCTGAGACAGTCCAGAAAATTCAGATGGGACACGGTAAGCGATGAGCATACACGACTCCCGGGCGCAATGATGATTTCTCATGTGTGTGGCCAAATTTCCATCAAAATAAACCTGAAAACAATTCACCTGCATATAGAAACTCACATTCATAATTAGTGAAATCAAACGTGTTAACTAAATGTCTGCTCTCACTAGATGACTGCCACCAACAGGGGCGGGGGGGGGGGACACACCCCGGGTACCCTTCTGCAAAGTGCTTCTGAATCCCTGCGTACCTATCCCTGCTTGCGCAAGCCTCTCGGCCTTCAGGTAAACACATCTTTGTTCTTAATAATCTGTGAACACAACGATATGAAATGAAAAATGGTCAAAATAATGATGCTTCACATCTACATACAGCCCAAATACAGAAATTGCTGGTGCCACCTATTGTTGAAAACACAGAACTGAAAGGCTCCTTGAAAACTGATGACCAGACACAGAAGCTCTGCTCTGTTATCGACTCCAGTGTAAAGTTCAAAATCCACCAGCCGGGAGAGCCAAATAAAGAAAGTCCAGGTTACTTGAAAATAAAACAAACCTACAGTGGACATTAACAGCTCCTACGTAATGCCTTGTTCAGGACAAGAAGATTTTAGCGATAGTTAAGTCTTAAAGTAAAAAACATCCTCAGATGGCTTTATATATATATCTGATAGAGGATGAGCTCCAAAGCAAGCCGGCAGGTGTAAAGACACGGTTCAGAACGGTGTAACATGCGACCGTTTAATTTTACAGAAAAGGAACATGCATGTGCATGCCTGGGTCACCCAAGCACAGCTGCGCTGGAGAGGCGGTCTCTGAAGGCCTGCGGGAGTGAGGCCGAGCTGGGCAAAAAGTCATGCTTTTACTGAACATGCCTTGTGTGGAAATTTTACCTTGTATACATATTAACTCTTCAAGGGATTTTTTAAAAAACAACTGAAAAGAAGCAAACGATACTTGTGAAAACAACAACAGTTGATATTAAGCTATTGTATGTAAAGAGGGCATTTCAAGAGATCTAACCCAGGGAGGTTACCTCGACCAGTCCCCAGACTCAAGGATCTGAGCAGAAGAGCATGAGCTGCTCGAATGACAGCCAGTTACCTTGGGCTTTAAAAGACTTTCCGGGGGGCTGGAGAAGTTGTCTACAACACAGTGGCACCTTTACACCCTGAGGAAGTGCCCGGGAGATGGGAGAGTTTCTGGTTCTTTGAATTTATTAACATGTGAAAACAATAAATTATTTTGCAGTTTTATTAACGTTTGCTTTTGTAGAAGCTTTGATATAAACAAAGTCTATACTACAATACTATTTCTGATTTCAAAGATAAAGCAAACCCTAGCAACTCGCTGAAGCTTTGTCGGCTATTTCAACACATGAGAGCTAAGTGGAAGTTTATACTTGGGTACACATCATATCAAATGTCACATCTCTTGAAAATTGGTTCTGGAGAATAATTTCTGTAAACTTATTTATTTCTTAATACTATTCTCCTTGAGATAATACTGACATTTACACTGAAGGTGGAGTCTTGAAATTTATTCTGAATATTGCCCAATCAAAGTAATACCAGGAAGAAAGAAAATCCCTTAATTTCTGTAGCAGTTCTGCAAGAGAAGGAAGAAGGGACAGGCAAAGCACAATACAATAGTACCTGGGCATTCCTGGGAAAACTACTTTAAGACCGGCAGACTGGGGAAAGTGAACGTGATACAGGTCAGGTCAGCTCAGCCCTGCAGGTCCAAGCTCTGAAACAATGTCTCTGATCCAAATACATATTTTACATTTTGAAATTTACTTTTTTTTTTTTTAAAGATTTTGTTTATTTATTTGACAGAGAGAGACACAGCGAGAGAGGGAACACAAGCAGGGGGAGTGGGAGAGGGAGAAGCAGGCTTCCCACGGAGCAGGGAGCCCGATGTGGGGCTCGATCCCAGGACCCTGGGATCATGACCTGAGCCGAAGGCAGACGTTCAATGACCGAGCCACCCAGGCGCCACCTGAAATTTACTTTTTAAAAAAGAAAATCAATAATATATTATCAGATAATCTCCACATACTGGAAAAGAAACAGAAAGAAAGAGGAGGGGGAGAGGAAGGGAGGGAGGGAGGTTGGGATCAAAGAAATGCAGGACTCCCAAACCAGAAGCAGACAGCGCAGAGAGAAGTAGACTTCTGAAGGGTAGGGAGACCCAGCTGCCACATGCTAGAGGGAGATGGGGCACAGCTCACTGTCTGAAGCCCTCCTCGGCAAGTATGCAAGAACCCACAAATTTGTGAAAGCAAGCCAAAGAAAACAACAGAGCACCTACTACCTGAGGCCCCAGTTTTATCGGCAGCCATGGGCACAGGGAAGGAGGGAAGCCTTAGGAGAGAAAGGGAGTCATATTGCCTACTTGCTGTATTAGTCTGTGATACTCCCCAAACCATCACCAAGCAAGCATAAACATCATATAATACTGTTATGGACAGGGCCTGAAGCACCAAGTGAAGGCAACTGCAAAACCACAAAACCATTAGTCAAGGAAGGAGAATGAAAGACAGAAACAATGCAAAAAAAGCAAAAATCCCTCACATCAATTTGAAAGGAATCCACAAACTAGAATTCCAAACATATAAAAAGATCTAATTCTGAGAAAGTTGAATCAACCATCCAGTTATGAATTCAACCCAAATGAAAGTAATCTCATAGAACAGTCAGACAAAGTTTAAAACAAATAGGTTTAGGATGATTAAGATGAATAAAGAAACAATATCCATCAAAAATACACAAGAACTTATGGGGGGAAAAAAGCAGAATAAGAACAGATAGATATGTTTTAAGATTTTATTTGTTTATTTATTTATTTGAGAGAGAGAGAGAAAGAGCACAAGCAGGGGGGGACAGAGGGGCAGGGAGAGGGAGAACGAATCTGAAGCAGACTCAGCACTGAGCCTGGAGCCTGACTCGGGGCTCAATCCCATGACCTGTGAGATCATGACCTGAGCCAAAACCAAGAGTCAGACACTTAATCAACTGAGCCATCCAGGCACCCCAGAACAGATAGCTATTTTAAAAAACAATTAAAAGTCTTGGATAGTGAAAGCATCCTCAATGAGCTAGAAAAATCCAACAGATGAGGTAACACACCCATAAAGTACAGTGAGTTAGAAGACAATACTAGGAGGTATAATTTTATTTCACCTAGAGGGTAGAACAAGGAGAAAAAAATATTTTTCTTTAAAATATTAAAATTCAATTAGGAGATTCAGAAGATAGATTAAGAGGCTCTGTTACATGTCTAATAACAATTCCAGAGAAAAAGAATGGAGAGACTTATAAAGATGAAATATTTGGAGAGATCTCTCCCACAATTTGAGAAACAAGTCCTTAGAGTGAATGCATGAGCAGGACAAAGGAAGATAAATCCACACCTTTGTACCCTGTTATAAAATAGAAAAATATCAGAATAAAGCAAAACTCCTAAAGGAACTAGGTAGATGGTTAGCAAGCTTGAAAAGCAAAATTGAGGCCAACAACAATGTTAAAATCTTCAAAATACTGAGTAAAATTGCTGACAATCTAGAATTTTATGCCCAACTAAACTATCATTCAATCAGTCAGCAAAATGAGACATTTTCAGACATTCAAAAGTCAAGATTTTACCACTCAGAGATACTCACAGGAAGTACTATTTATTAAATGGCATTCCTACTCATAGACCATCATGGGAAATACTATTAAAATATATACTGCAAATGAACCTAATGGAACGCATGGGATTTAAAACACTGACATCTACAAAGCTGATGAAGGCCTTATGGTTGTCCTCATGTTCCTGTTAAAGCCCTTCACTCTGGTCTACAAAAGTTAATTTGCCCAAACAATACTTTTCTTCTTTTTTTTAGTTACCAGAAATCAAGATAAACAATTTCTTTAAAACTTTAGCTTTTTTGAAAGTAATATTTATATTAATTTGTTCTTTAATTCACTCTTTTATATTTCAAAAAAATTGTTTAAAAATGAAACAAAGGAGTCTAACTTTAGCACTACATTTTCTGAGGTTCTTGTCCTCACTCTGCCACTAGCTGTTGGACTTTAAGCAATTAGATAACTTCTATGGATCTTAATGTGTTAACTAAAATATAGATAATAATCTCTAACTTATTTGGTTTATTCAGGAGTTAAATAAAATACAAGACAATTTCTAAACATTACATAAAGACTAACAACAGGTAGAATACTATAAAACTAGCTACTATCATCATCATCAATAGAGGTTTCTAGAAGTAGCAATAATAAAGCTGAAGAAGTCGGAAGAGCTAGAAAAGTCATCTAAAATTAGGAGACCACCTCTGCTATTCCTATTCTCTTCTTTTTTCCTCCTACAATTTCCATATACTAACTCATGTTTAAACATCTGGCACTGAGATGTAAGTAAGTTACAGGTTAAAATTACCCAGGGCACTGTAACCATACCAAAGAGAAGACTGTTTAATCCTAACATACCTCAGTGGAATCAGTTTGTAGGCAAAATGTTTTTGTGTTTGGGACAATTTCTTTTCTACTCTAATAATCAAAACTCTGCTCCCAAGATCACCACATGGCAGTAATGCCTATATTAACAAAAAGGATGAGCCCGAATGACCAGTTACATATCTTGATACCAATGATATAAATACACTGGTGACACCCTTTTTCAAAGACAGTGTTCCCAAATTATCTTCAATCTTTAAGACTGGCAGACAAGATGGATTCCTTGATCCTCTTGGTTAACTACTACTTCTTTTGTGACAATCTCCAGCCAAACACCCAGAAGTTATGGCTAGCCGCCATTACTACAGAAACCCCTGATCTAGGCACTTGCCAGGTCTCCTCCAAAAAGGCTTGTCTTTATAGCAGGACTGACGCCTCCTGCTCAGTTGCTGTCCTAGCCTTGCCAATCTTGAGGAATCCAGAACCTCCAACTCCCTCCAGCTTTGACTAAGAGAAGCTTTGCTCGAGGACAATGAAGCCCACAGGGGCTCCAAGGGGCATTTCCCAAAGACTCACACTTCAAGACTTGGTGTGACTGCTATAGTCCAGCTGCACAAATCGTGTGATTCCCTCAGTCTCTGAGCTCAAAGACCTTTGACTAAAGTGATTCCCTAGACCCTCACATGGGTTTTCCTGCATTATCACTGCTATTATTACTTCACGGACCCTCCTGGAGAGAAATCTATCTATGGAATGCCTCAGCCTTTGGTAACCCTTTCAATTTCTCACTACCTCTAAACCACTCGCTGGAAACCACTTTGACCAGTGATGAGTTAGAATGCCAGTTCTCAGAGCTCTATCCTCGCCCTCACCTACTCCCCAACCACTAGAGGTTAAAAGCAAGCACAAGTTTAAAATCTGGGGAGCTCCCTGGTCAACCTTTTCAATCTCATCTATTCAATCTTTCAGAAGCAGAAATCCTGGTATATAAGACAACACACCAGGGTGTTTTGGGAGAGGCAGGATGGTAGAGTGGAATAAACATGGTTCAAGAGATACAGTTGTTTGGCTGCTGCATACCAACTATGTCACCTACAACAAGATCTTTAACCTCTCTAGGTCTTGGTTTCCTCATTTGTAAAATCAAGATATAACAAGATGTACCCCAATGCATTGTTATGAGGATTACATGAAACAGCATATGTAACATGCTTAAGCATAACACCCAGTATACGATGAGTGTTCAATTAGTGTTAAGCTATATTATGTTAGCCCATTACTTACATACTCATTCTTAACACTGAGAGGTTAAACGACTTGCTCAAGGTCATACAGCTATAAAGCGATGGTGTCAAAGTGAGAACATTGGTCTCTGTGACTTTAGACCTCCTGGTCCAAGTTCTTCGGCATTACACTCTTTGCCCCTCACAGCACTGTCTAAAGTTGGAAGGACTGGAAACCATGCCACTCCATACCCTCCCTTGTGTCAGTCTGGTCTGCCTCAGTCAGGTGCGGAAAGCTGCACCCCACTTAATAAAAATGTGCTGGGGGCAGAGTTGGGGAGGGTCTCCTAAAATGTGCATTCAGGGTGAAGGCTCACATGTGTGCCCCTGCTTAGGACTCAAATCGAAACTTTTATCAAGCTCTATGTCTAACAACTTGATCTCAGTGATTCAGCCATGCTGGGAGTAAGCTCAGAATGTTTCTTGTAGTGATTCGGTCCTTTTGGTAAGTGCCAAACAGAGCAGAAGAATTCATTCACCCCCAGTCACTTCTACTGGCTAGCACCCTTTCTAATGGCCAACAGTCATCCTTTCTGTACTTCTTGGAATCAAGGTCCTCTGTGAGTGTGAGGGGTGTGGGAATGTGTGTGTGAGTGTGTGAAAAATGCACTCAATCCCGGGGCACTGAAGTATCCCCAAAGCTGGAAAAATCTGTCATCTCAGATGCAAACCAAGATCATTATCGCTTAATCACTTCGCTGTACTTAAACATCAATAGTGGCAGGGCTGTGCGCTGACGAAAACTGATTAAAGAGAACCAAAGAAAGGAACAGAGGACTGAGTCAAGCTTTCTCTGCAGAGAGCATCCCGGCATACTGATGAACTTCTTTTTCAGATGGTGCCAACTGACAGAGACAACAATCACCCCTAAAGAGCAAAATAACTATGTAAAAGAGATTTTGAGTATGGCTCAAGCTGCTTACTGATTAACGCTTTTGCACACAACACTCCGCACAAGCCTGCGCCGTCATTGTTCCTAGTAAAACAAACCTTTGTTGACAACTAGACACAAATGATCCTTGCTGACCAAGTTCACTGTTCTCACACAGCTTAATAGTTGGAGCGCTGCTCCCTGGCCGCAGCCAGGAAAACTTGACGTGGTTGTCAAAAAAAATAAAAGAGAGAGGGAAGAGAAAGGGAAAAAAAAGCAAAAACTAGAGAAAAAGGAAAACCTTTTGTTTTGAAGGTGAGAAGGAGGCTGAATGATCTCATGTGCTAAACATGTTTGTGGTTTACATCAGCATGTCTCCTTCACTTATTAAAGTTCTGAGTTTTTAAACAGTTCCTGCTCCAACCAAATAATTTATAATATTAAGAATTCCCACTTTTAAAAAGTATTTCCCTTTCCACGTGGGTTGGGATGTGACAGACTGAATATTTGTTTTTGTGTTTAAACAGTTTTTTGTTACAGTATTTGCAAATATTGGCTGTAGCACTGAACTGTAGAAGCATACCTCATTTTAAGAAAACCTGTGGGGAAAAACATCTAAAATTTCAAGCAGAACAGTTGAATTTCAACCACATGATTAAAAAAAAAAAAATTCACTTCAGGGTTACTTTCAATGACAAGTTTCCCACGGCATTTCATTTACTCACAAATATTATTGAGCCCCACTATATGGGAGGCATTTTTAGGTGCTATCTTACATAAAACAAAATTCAATTTATTAAAATTTTATACATTCCCCAGTTTTGGCACCCCAGTTTAAGCTCTTACCTAAGACAGTGTAACCCTAAAAAAATAAATCCTTCCATCGGAGGCTATCTAAAGTTCTGACTGGTGGTTGCATTTTTTTCTTTTTTCATAGCAATTCATTAAAAATATTTTTTGAGACCAGGATTCCCTTGGGAGATGACTCACCATCACCTCTGGTGAGAATCATTTCCAGTTGCATTAAATCTAGAGAATCCTTCATGCAGTATAACCCCATTAGGCATAAGGGGCCATATCCACGCTTACTGCGCCATGTGAAAATCACGGAAATGTTTTAGAAAGCAATTTGACAATAAGGATAAAGAGTCAGCAAGACGTTCATTTCCTTCACTCATCCTATTTAAAAACAATTTTAAGGAAGTAGTCCAAACTAAGGGGAAAAACTATATTGTGCAAAAATGCTTGCAGCAGATTATTTGTAGTAGCAAGGATGCCCTTTTGAAATAACCTAAGTATCTAACACTAGGCATGGTGAAGTAGAGTCTCCAGGTGGAATATCACGCAGCCATAAAAATTAGGACAACAGGAAAAAATGACTAACCGCTCATGGCAACTTTGTATTAACTGACGAAAAATCGGGACATAGCATTACGTCTATACCATGACTACAGATACTTTAAAAATAAGTATGCAAAACAAAAAACAAAAATAATTTCAAAGTTAGAGCCAAAAGATATCTCTACATCAGGCTATTAGCCTTGAGCATGGCTGAAAACCTGTAAGTGGGATCTTTATTGGCCTGGATTAATTATTTTTTTAGACCATAAGTACAGCTATTTTAATATAGCACTTTCATTATCAAATTCTTTTACCTTTTTTACCCCCAGTTTCATAAGGGTAAGTTTTTAAACATGGTTTATCAAGCTCTTAATTCTCAGAACTTGATTAACCCTCTTGTAAGACATGTCTTTTGTTTTTCACTATGTCTTCTTCACTTGAAGAAAGCAGTTTCTTCACTGCTTCCCTTGAGATTAAATTAAGATGATTACAACCGACAGGTTCATTTCTTTCTTCCTGTTTTTGGAAACATTGGAAGCATATTTTCTCTTTTCTAGTTCTCTGCTTTCCAGCGCTTCATGGAGTGTGGTATGATTTTGAATAACTCTCCCTTCCTTACTAAATGGACTAGCCCTGTGGGTTTCACCCGGGCAGGCTGAGTCTCCCACGTGCTCCCTTCATTCTACCTTTGACACCTGACTGTCCAGATCTCCTTTCTCAGAATTTCTACCTAAGAATGCTCTAGAAAAATTTTCCCTGGAAATGTCCTGTTACCACTGTGTCTTACTTCCGTAGCTGTAAGCACAATGTCAGGGCTAGGCCTTTAGGGCCACATTCTCTGTGAAAGGAACTGGGATTTCTCAGTCTGCTGGGTGTGAAGCTGATCCCCACAGAGCTTCATGAGAGGCAATGTGAAATAGCGTGGCCACGAGAAGAGCACAGGGCAGGACATGATCTCTTCACAGACACTCCGTGTTTATCCCTCCCCTGTTCCCAGCCTCTGCCCAGAATAGAACTGACACAGGAGGAGAGGGAAATGTTACTCTTGCTAGGAAGAAGAGTACCCATGTGAATATACTCCTTTTGCATTGAGAATGAGAGCACCTACTCACATGAAAGACGGTGTTAATCATCCCCCAACATTCTAACTTCCTTCCTGAAATATACCTACATCTACCAGTTTACAATAAAAAAAAAAAAATTTTTTTTTTAAATTTAAAAAGCACCAAATCTTCCCCCACCCTGCAGTGCTAAAACCACTGTGGCTACTTAAACTCGGAAGGCCTCGATGAGGCAACCAAAGAAACCTTAACCATTTGTGGACAGCATGATAAAAGAGCCACCAGCGTTCTCAGTTCCTGATAACAGGAAAACGAACAAGTTTCTCAATGAGTGTTCTCCCCGAGTGCCATTCCTTGTGAGTCAGCACCTCCTGCCCACCGCATCATGTGCCCACTTGACATCCTTCTTCCAGAGGTGGCTTTAATTAAACCCTTCAGCACTCATGCCCCAGAGCATTCTGGGAGTCAGGCTTTCACTGGGGTTCAGAGGTTTGAAATGCCCAGCAGAGAGATGCACCGTAAGTACTACTGCAGTATCTACTGCAGCTGCCGTGGCTGGGAATTCTCCACCACGAGGAAGCCAGTTCAAAACAAATTGTTAGACAGTGGTTCTCTCTGACCACAGAGTCCCAGCTTCTTTTCCTCTGCGACTGGGGAAGATGAAGTTCTCATACTTCTGCATTCCCGTGAGCAGACCTAGCTTATGGGCTGTGTACCACTCCTGAGACCTGGGAGCCAACTCTAGTACTTTCATCATTAATGAGAAAACATCTGGGGCAACCATCCCAACAAACGACAATCGTGGAGACTCTGGCATCAAAGCTGAGAAGCATTACACTTGTGCTATCTGTCCTTAAATCCAATAGAACAGAAGGCCTGGACTTTGGGAGCTGTGAGGATCTGATCATCATTGGGTACCATCCTCTCCTTTTCAGAGGGCATTACCAAAAAAAATGATCTAAAGGTTTCTTATGGTTTTCTATTACCTATTTCCTTTCTCTTATTACATTATATCTAGGATGTTAAATAGGTTTCCACTTGACTTACCAACAGCTGATTAAAAAGTATTGTGACACTATGCCTAGGTGCACTGAAAAAGAAGACCATGGCCAACGAGCACTCTCCACCATGATCACTAGATTTCACGAGTGTCTGCAAAGTGTGTCGTGCATTTCCTAACTCCGAATCATTAGAACTTTACCAGAATAAAGTGTGATAGCCCCTGTCTCACCCACCTGCATTATATTATTCTTTAGGTTACTTTTTTTAACTTTAGGTTTTCTCATGCTGAATTATTTCTGTAACTTGACCTTTTTTGCTAAATCAATTGCAACTGATAGATAAAATGATAATATGTAAGTGGTGGACATATATCTTTTTATGGTTATTTCATCATCTAAAGCATCACTTTGACCCTCTGTTCCTAAGGTTTTCCCTCCAGGGGAAAAAAAAAAAATTTAAATAGCAATAATCAGGGGCACCCAGCTGGTTCAGTTGGTAGAGTGCAGCTCTTGATCTTCGGGTTGTGAGTTCAAGCCCCATGTTGGGTTTAGAGATTACTTAAAACCGAAACGTTAAAAAAAAAAAAAACAGCAATAATCATAAAATTTTAAGATGGCACGAATATCACAACACTAACAGGTAACTGTATCTTCTTCACACAACCAGGATGCATTAGTCTTATAATCAGAGTAAAGCAAAATGTTTGAAAAGGTTTAAAACACAAGCTGGAATCCTAAAGGGAATAAAACAATTGTCTAAATAACATAGTCCTGGCTCATCAAATTTCACAACAGTAAACATTCAAATAAAAACAATGACATGGGGCAATAAGAACTTTGGCTACTCTCAAGTAAAGAATGTGTATGTATGTGTTGTTTGTGTGTATGTGTATTTCTTAAACTAAATTTTTACTGAAATTAATCTTACCAGGCATTTGTTGTCATTTTCTTTCAAAATACTGATTTCAAATGAACTTCTCCACCACTGGAAAATACCCCTTTATAATTGTGGCTTCATCAAAATTTCCTTGCCTTTTGTGCACACTCCAGAAGCTGAAGGTGCATTAAATTCAACACTGGAGGAGGTGTGGTGGGATCAGTAGGAAAGGCAGTGCTGCTAACAAGTATTCCTAACAAACAAAGGGAAATGAGCTTTTTCTAAGGAAAAAGATGGTGTGTCCTACAGCAATTCGCTGTCATTTTTTTTTTTTACAAGACTAATGTTTTATGTTTTAAAATGCAAGGCAATTTTGCATTATACTCATAATACGGCCATGTTTGTTTTAATACAAAAACAATATTGCTGCTCTTTTCCTAAGTCTTAGAGTAAAAGTATACCATATTTACCTGTGGCTTTGGGTCCCTCGGCAATGCAAAGGAATTGACAGGGCTCCCCCAGGGGTCTGAGCAGTAGGGGAAAGCCAGTTTGCTGCTCTGGACACATCCCAATCCACTCTGGACCCCTGGAAACAACTTCTAACCTTGTCAGGTTCAGGAACATGGTGTCTGTTCTAGTCCCCCACTGAAACACAAGCTGTTTTTTTACCATCTCCTTCTAGGGCATCTCCAGGAAGTAAAAAAAAAAAAAAAAAGTGTGCCAGCCAATCTATAGAAAACCTGCTCAGGCTTGGCCATTATCCAGGAAATCCTATACCTGTTGCTCAACACGTCTCTTTCTGAAGAACAATTCTTTTTATTTAGAGCTCTGTAGGAATCAATCTGCTCTCTTTGAGGTGAAATCAAACACACAGTGGCATTCCAAAGCCCCGTGCTCAACAAAACGTTCTGATTCCAGCTATGTACGGGGCATGACCAACACATACCATGGAACGGCCTGGCTGATGGCAGTCATCTAAGAGGCTCCCTGTATCTAGTGGGATCCAGCACTTAGGGACGACGTGCTCCCTGTCCTCAGAATGGGGCACTCCCTAGACCTGTACCATCAAAAGAGTAGCCACCAGCCACATGCAGCTACTGAGCACTGACCACAGATGCACCGCATAAAATACACACCAATACTGAAGACACGGCACACAAAAAAAGTAAAATATCTCCATAATTTTTGTACATTATTTGTTAAAATAGCATTTAGATATGTGTTAAATAAAATATATGATTAAATTTGATTGAAATTTAATATGATTAAAATTAATCTCACTTTCTTTCTTTTTACTGTTTTTTAATGTGCCTACTAAAACATTTTAATTACATATGTTGCTCCTTTGTGTGGCTTATGTTATATTTCTACTAGAGAGCACAGATAAGCCACACATCCAGAAAAGCCCACTTTGCATGTACACCAATCAAATTTCAGAATTGCAGACAAACTATCATGCCTGGCCCTGCGACCACTTGGTTCCACATTAGAGATTCCAGGCCTTTGGTCTTCAAGACCTTCAGTCTTCAAGGCCTTCCATCTCTAGGAATCCTCTCTTAAAAACAAATAACCCAAAGGAGACTGATACTTGAATCCATTTTTAGTAGCAAATGCATTTAATAATCAGAAGGAGCTTAGCAAACTGATAGGAGGGTCAGATGTTGTTTAATCTGTGACAGAGTACAGAGCACAGGAAAGAGTAGGAAGTGGCCAGAAAGGATCAGCCAGAAGTGACTGAGGGGAAAGGGTATCAAACAATCCACCTTCCCTTCTGTCAGGTGATCTCAGCAGACAGAACCTTGATATTCTGACTTTCAAGTTACAGCTGAAAGCCTGCCTTGGCACTTTAATCCAATCAAATGTCTCTCAAAAACTATGTTGTCTGTGGATGGATGTGAGTGCATTTGTGTGTATATATTTACACACTATGTTTTAGACCCATGTTTATGTCATACATGCATTCACACACACACCTACACACACACACAGCACTAACATACATCTACACATAGAGTACTCATACTCTTCATGGCTGATTTGAAACTGTAGATGGGAAATGTATGCTCTGTAATTTTTCTTTCTTTCCACTTCATAAATTTAGAATAAAGAACATATGACATGATGATTCTGGCACTTTGGGATAATCCAACCTAGACACTGGAAGATAGATTTAGTCATCATTTTTAAATATGTGAAGGGCTATTACAGAGGGCCAGAACATCAGAGTGGACCGCTAAGGGAAACCTCGTAAATGCCTCCCTGGCGGTTTTCTTACAACAGGGATGGACCTGCCTGGGATGGATTAAATGTAGTCCACACTGAAGTTGGGAGACTGAAGAACCATCTAAGTTTCTAACTACCACAATGATTTTACCTGCATTAGAAAGTGAATCCAAATCTTCACCAAACCCACCTGAGACGAGGAGATTTCCTACATGAGGCAAAATTCAGAAGAGGATTTTGAATAGAGGAAGTTGGTCTCTCTGACTTTCCTAGAAGTGGGCTTCTTTCCTTTGCTGAGAACACCTGGTCGTTCCCCACTTACTCTCAGTCTCTCTCTCGCACTCTCTCTCTCTCTCTCTCTCTCACACACACACACACACACACGAACTCCTCTCCTAAATCCCACCCATCTCTCTAGCCCCAACTAGCACTCCAAGTTACCCATCCGTCTTTCGGGACCACGTCAAACCACGTGCACTCTGAACTTCTGTGGTGGTTGGCACAAAGTGCTCTAGGTTACAGAGTAGCTGAATCTCTCTTAACCAACTCGTCAGCACGACTGGTGTCCCCCATTCCCTCTGTGTAGTACACAGACTGTTCCCCACGGGACAGGGAGTGCTCTGGCCAGGAGGCTACTTTCTAATATGCCAGGCTACTTCCATTCCCACCAGCTGAGTTGGGTATTTACCAAGAGTCATTATGTTTATTCTCAAATCCGTGTATGACAAAAATGTTTCTGACTTGTATGCTGTTATATTTACATCATTTGCTTAAAGATTACATAAAATGAGTAGAAAGAGAAGTCAGGTTGTTTTTCTATGAAGCTACATTGGAAAGAGAAAAAAAAGGGTGACTGCTTTTTAAAAATGGAATTAGGCATGGGGTAATAAGTATCTGTAAAAGAGCTTAGGTGGGAGCTTGAAAATCTAAAATGGTTCTACACTCAAGATTGCTTCACAAATGTTTTTAAGTTCTCACTGCACATTAAAGAAATCAATAATTTTAAATTATAGAAGAGTTATGCAAGAAAAATGATTGAAGTGGACTCCCAAGAAGAAGACCCTTAATCACAGAAAAGACCTTGGTCCTACATCAAAAGACTGGCAAATAAATATGCATTTAAATCCTTTAAGTTGCTGTAATTTGTGGAAGGTATGTATATATAGCAACTTTAGGATTTCCCACTTGAACCAATTTTTTTTAATTATCTGAACAATTACCAGTCCAGACCATGCTGGTTGAGGGGAATTCTACTGTTTGGTAGGTATGTGACCTCAGACCCCACAAAGACTGTCATCACCTCTCTTCAAGAACAGATAATTGTGGCCTACAACCTTAGCATTCCGCACAGTATTAAGTGTCGTACAAAAGCAAGAAATTTGTTTAAGAAACTAAAAGACCAAAATTCTGGTCTGAATTCACCACTTTCCAGCTTTTCAACTGGGAGCAATTTTCAGGTTCTCTATCTATAAAAGAAGAACCATAAAATCAGCCCTACTAACTTCATAGTATATTTACAGGAAATAAGACAATTTTATAAAGGCACTTTGAAAAGTACATGGAGCTATATACATGTGAGGATATAATGGAGGATGCTGAACATTTTTTCCTAAGTGAGTGAATAAAGTGATGAATACATAGGGGAAGAAGGATGGAAGTAAAAGAGGAACTCTGTAAGATACTAATGACATGGAGAAAGGGGTGTTTTAGAAACTGATGTAACGTCTAAATGCAACCCAAATGTGTTGTGGGTCTTTCCCCAAACACATGGTCATTTGCTGTCAAAGCAGTCTTTAAACAGTTCAGATCATGGCATTTCTTTCCTCGACATCCTTCAATGACTTACCTCTGCCAAGACAGTCAAGACTGAATAGAAAGACCTCATGGTCTAGCCTCCCGGCCCCAACGCTTCCACACCCGCAGGCCGTGCCCCCGCTGTTACTCTGTCCTGGCAGGGACTTCATCCACAAACCCATCTCTGGATTGAAAAGCTCAAAAATCCTCCACCTCTTCCATTCCTCCAGTCCTCTGGACTCCCACAATACTTCATATTTTCATCATAAACTGAATTCTGCCTTAGGTTATGGTTAAGCGGACCCTGCTTGTTAACTGCCTCTGGGATGGAGACCTCCCTTTTCATCTCTAAGTCACCCCAGAGTATCTGTCCAAGTGCCCTCCCCCAAGCAGGGTGGGCCTGGAGGCAGAATTCCGACGATCAAAGTAGTTAAATCTCACAGGTTCTGTTCGTTCTCATATCTTCCGTTCCTTACTCTGGCATTTATTTTTCCTTTTCCAGTTTGATTAGCAAACTACATAAAGAATAATCAGGGACAAGTAATTCTTGGCTGTGTTTCTTCCTCCCCTATCTGTGAGAAAAGGGAAACACCCCACTGCAAGTAGGAGCCCATTTAACATAGGAGTCCAATAAGTAATAACCCCTCTTAAAATACTTCTTCCATTTTAAATGGTTAATAATGCTTTTGCCGATCAGCCTTTGAGTCAGTCACCACCTGCGGGAAGAAAGAGGCCACACTGTGTTCCTACGTGTGCAGATAGGAGTGAGCCTCTCAAGATCTTGTTTAAGGTAAAGTAATTCCACAACTCCGCAGGGGCTCCTGTGTGGCTACAACTTACACGTGTTTTTCTCTAAGTGCCACTTTTGGCCGCTGCAGGATCTCTAATGGCTCCCACGAAAACGTCCTTTGGGCGTACTTGCTGAGGACGCCACAGCCACCTTCGTAGTCAAACTGAGGCTGGACTCAGGGATCCCCGAACTGCTGCTGGCTAAAGGCAGCTGCCTGCTAAGAAATCTGCTACGGTTAAAGGTAGGAACTGGCGTCACCCTTTTCCCCCGTCACTTCCTGAAACACAAGTGCACGCAGCCCACTGTAGAAGCTCCCTGAGTTCGGACGTAAGCAGGCTCGTCAAGTGCTATCCATTTAACTCCTGTCACAAACTGCAAGTTACATTTCGTTTGTTTGCATGAATACTGTCCAATGAAACAATCTCTGTCATTTCCCTCAGGTTTTTTTTACATCCTTTACTTACACACTGACACCAAAAAAAGTAAACGCAGCTTTACCCTAAATGAACCAGCATAAAACAATACATCTGTGAGAAGTGGTGACATTCTCTATTCAGAATGCTTTATTTGTCACTCAAACACCTTGTCAGTGCTCCCTGCCTTGGTCTTCATGAGTTCAACGTGTACTGAAACGCCTTTCAAATAGCTTCCCTCTGCCATTTTGTAAGTATCTCCAGCCTCGAGCAAAGTTTAAATCTCCCAACTGCCTGGATTCTCCCAATGGCTGGTCTCCCCACTGCTCACAGTATCACCAGTCCAACCAGCTATTTCAAGGGGCGTATCCTTAAAGCTTAAAGGGCAGTGTTTTAAAACAAATACAAGGAAAGAGGAACTCAAAAAAAGGATAATAATCTCACGATAAAAAAACAGAAGAACAAAGAGACATATTATTTACATGATTAAAATTATAAATCTAAACACAATATAATTTTATAATATATAATATATATTATATATAGTATAATATATAAGAATAAATGTGTAAATATAAATACTTTCACACACACAATCTCTCACATCAAGTCAAATTTGCATATATATTCTAAGGGTTAACAGCATTATTTGGGGGGATATAGATATCTCAATAAGATATGAAACAAAACATTTAAATATCAAAAGAAGTAGCAGAGCAATTCTTATAGAACTTGATAGAACATGATACTTATAGAACATGATAGTATACTGAGAAAGTCCAAGATTACAAACTAAAAGGCTGAATTAAGTATGAGAATTCAACAGTGACTGGATAACAAAGTAAATTTATAAAAATCAATTACTCATTTCACCAAACATTTATTTAACATTTACTGCATGTCAGGTAATGTGCTAGACACAAAGGGTACAAAGAAAGATAAAGTTCAAGCACTACGTAATAACCTCTACCAATAAAAAACAATCAAAAAAATGTAGAAATGAAGATTCCATTCACAGTAGCAACAACATCAAAAACAAAGCCTAAAATAACTTTAACAAGAAATATGTTGGATCTGAAGAAAATTATAAATCACCTTGAAAAATACAGAATTTTTTTAAAAGACTGAATAAAGTAACATGCCATGTTACTGACTGAGGAGACTAGCAATTATAAAGCAATTACAGTGAAATTGGACCATATATATTCCTCTTTGGAAACCGGAAAAAAGGTTCCAAAGTTCATCTGGAATGGTTGGAAAAGCTAAAACATTTTTGGAATAAAAAGATAAGGAATTTTCCCAAGCTCTTAATAAAAGAATTCTAAAGGTAAAATAATAATGGCATTGGCCAAAGATACAGAGAAGTCACTGGAACAGATGAGTGACCCCGGACAGAGACACTCCTATAAAAAAAGAACATCACAGTTCAGTGAAAACAAGATAGGCCATGTTCAATTACAGTTTTGGGAAACATGGACTATGTAAAAAAAGTCTTTTTAGATCTTTATACCCTACTATTCAATAAATGTAAATTTAATTAGTGATGACTCAAAACTTTAAGTATAAAATGTTAATTTATATAGCAGAGAAAATATGGGTGAATCTGGTCAACTTTAGTAACAGAGAAATGCAAATTAAAATAATTAAGATATCCAAATTTTCACCTATCAAATTGTGAAAGATTAAAAATCATGATGTTCAATGTTAATAAAAATGAAGTAAGGTGAGTATCTCAAAAGAAACTTTGGGCATATAAATGGGTACCATGCTTCTGGATAGTAAATTGGCATACATCAAGGGAGGCCCACAGATCCAGCAATTCCCATCCTAGAAATTATCCTGAGAACATCATCAGAGAAGTGGTAAAATATCTATATAACACACTTCACATCAAATGTAATTTATAACCAAAATTAGAAAGAGCTAAGGGTTGTTTACCAAGAGATGAATGAGTAATTACACATTTGATGTCAAGATTTTTAATTAAATAAATTTCTCCTCAGGTAATATCATATGAAAAATACGCAATTTAAAACTACACTGCGGACATAATAAACTTCATTTGCTTTTGTGTACATAAACACACAACACAAAATTGGGCCAGGGATGGGGCTACAATTAGTTTTATTTTATTCTTTATGTTTTTCAGTATTTTCCTAATTTCTACAATGAAAAAATATGGGTTTTTTTTGTTTTCATGGGGGGGGGGGGAAGCATTATTTAAATAAATAAAGTAGTATCACAGACAATATCAAACTTTAAAAAATAACTTCAATAAATTCATAGATAAATGATCCACAACAAAGCCGTGAAATCTGAATTCTGGAGTTTAGATAATAGTAATATACCAATCCTGATTTCTTAGTTTTGACAAATGTAATATAACGTAATTTAGGTAAATACTGGCCAGTACGAAGCAACCGGGAAATACCCTAACGTTCTTTATGAGTCCGTGAATAACCTCAGTTAGCAAGCTGGCCTGCTGGGGGGTGATGGAGGCCTGTCTTTGGGCCTTTGTCTCTGACTCTCTTTGCAACTTTTCTGTAAATCTAAAATTATTCCAAAATAAAAAGTTTACTTTAAAAAAAAAAGAAGAAGAAAAAGATTCATGGTGGCTCAAGAATTTGTTTCTTTGGAAGATGGCCTTTTGCTTCTAAGGACCTCATCACCAAGGGGACCATGTTCATTCATAAATCACCTCTTGGAGCTCTCAGGAACTACAGAAAACTAGGCCAGTTAATTTTAAGGGGCAGGATTGGGGGTGATTTTATGTTTTCATTTTTTTATTTTTTAAAATTGCTACAATAGTAAATGTAAATACACTAAAAAATGTGAAGCCGCTTGAAGACAAAATACTGGGCTACCCCAGTATAACATTACTTGGATTCTTTTCTTTCTTTTCTCTGTTATCCAAGCAACCTTCCACATTCCCAACATGCAGTAATAATTCAACCTCTGTATTTCCCCAATCCTATTACTAAACATAGCTCTTCAGCTTACCATTCCAAAGCCCCAGATGTCATCCGGCAAACAAACTTACTCTAGCAAAAACCAATGGACCTTGTGAGGGTGCCATCTCCTCACTCGTCCCTAGCTTCGCCTCATAACCTCTCCCCAAACATTCTAGATACTTCTGTGCCTATCACCAGTGCAGACCTCACCACCTCTTTGTTACAAGAGCACAGATGAGCAACACTTCAAGTAAGGTCCAAAACTTAGAAACCTAGGAACAGGGACTACCATAGGATCTTAGATTTCATAAAATCCAAGGGTCTCTGGATGCACATTTCTAAGAGAAGTCACATAATCGACTGTAGAACCAACAGTCCCCAATTCACCACTAGCACCATCAACACCCCTCCACCTTCCCCAGTGCACACAGAGAATGGAAAATAGACCTTCTTTATGAAAAACACTGGAGATTCCTCATCTAATCAAACTCCCCATTTCATAGGAAAGAAAACAGATGGAAATTAGCGTAGGGGGATTTAGGTGGGAGGAATTAAAGCTGACCGTATTTCCATTTTATTTACCTGGTTATTGACAACTTACCAACTCTCTACCCCCACAACCCTAGCCCTTCGTCCTCAGGGCAGACTCAGACCAAAGTTAAATGGGGGCGCTTTCAGTTTATGCTTGTGTTGGTGTTATGCAAGAGCAACCCAAAGAACACAAGATAATGCTTAACCAAGGAGAAAGAAGCAGGGCCTGTTCAAACTTGTCTCTATTCACAGATTGGGGGGTGGGGGGTGGGCAGCACCTTCCTGTCACTGTGACATGCAAACCATGAAAATACATTACTTAGACTTGCTGGCATTTGAGCCTCCCTAGAATAAAGTGTCACTGGGTAATTTCAAGGCAACAGGTAGATCTCCTCCTTCTCCATGTGACCCAAGGTATAAAAAGGAAGAGAACGTATTTTGCCAATTTAAAGGACATACCTTAGCTCTTAACTACTAAGTTAATTTCACCAATAAGACTAGTCTGTCTCTGGTTAAATCCTGGACTTGCAAGAAGTAGGGAAATTTAAACATGGCAAGTGGAAACAGAGAGGGAGAAGGGGAACTGGGTGGCTGTATAGAAAGACCGCTGGTGACTCCTGGATTTCTATCACTTCAGGTCAAGTCCCTGTGCCCCCAGCACACAAGCTATCCGATTAAAGTAATTAAAAGACTGACATTGAACTTGAAGGTCCTTCCCAAGCCCATCTTATTAGTCAAGCACCTGTTCCACTCACTCAGCATTCTGGAAGCATAAAGCTAAAGAAATACTTTTGGTTCATTAATTGTCTGAAACCTCTCTTTCTTTCCATGTCTCACTACCTGGAGCCAGACTAGTACAGTAGCCAGTACCATGAGTGGCTCTTGAGCAACGGAAATGTGGCTTAGCCAAATTAAGATGTGCTTTAAGTATAAAATAACACGTTGGATTTCAAAGACTCAGCAGGGAAAATATCTCATTAATTATCTCTTTTTATGTTGATTACATGTTGGGATAATAGTTTGAGTACATTTGGCTTAAATATATTATTAAAATTAATTTAACTATTTGACGTTTTATTTTTTTAATATGACTACAAAAAAAAAAATTAAAATGAAGTCTATGGCTCACATTTGTGGCTACCATATTTCTCCAGGGCAGCACTGCTCTGGAGATAATGTGGTACTACAACTAGAAATGTTTAACCAAGCAGCAAGTACAGGCTAAGCTTTCTGAATTTTATGGAATTCTGGAAAACCAGTGGGTGAACTGAGACCTCATTAACTCATCCCAAGGAAAAACTCATTCATAGAGATCATCTGTATCCCACCCACGAATTCAACACAGAAAGTATCACAAAGCTCTGGTGCTCCATCCAGATCTAGGGGAATGCTCACAATCCAATGTGAGCACCTCTTCCCCTTGGGGTTACTTAGAGTGAGACGTGGCTTGAGGAGTCTGCTGTGATGGAAGCAATGAAGGGGGATTAGGGGGTGTAGGAAGAGGGAAGAAGGTAGGGGAAGAAGAGAGGGGGAATGGACAGATTGAGATAGAGAACAAAGGGGATAGTGAACGTATGGATGGGAAGATGGAGATTAGGAAGAAACAGAGGTAGGGAAGAATCTCTCTGTGGTAGACAAAAATAACCTCCCTGGGCACTGCTCAGGGGATTCTGAAGGCGAAGACTGAGAAGGCCAGTATTAAGAAGGAAGTGACAATGCCCAGGGAGGTAACTCAAGAGGCTCACTCCCCTCAGCAAAGAAAGACACAAAACTGAAAAAAGGAAAACACCTCTGGGCACACCAAAAGCCTTCAAACACTCCTAAGCAAAGTGGACAAAGCCACATCACGTCACTCACTCACTGCCTTTCATCTCTGTCAATGGTCACAAACGTGCAATTCCCTTTTCAGAGAGTCTTAAAGCACATGGCACGGCCTCATGACCCCATGAAGATGGAGCTTTCACTTTCTTCTCTTAAATCTCAAAATAAATAAATAAATAAAAATAAAAAAGCATATTCCTGCTGTAAGAAAATATGGATTTCTTTTAGTCTTTATGGGCCAAATATAGTACATCAGAACTAGTGTGTCCTCTAATAACATCTCCAGAGATGCTCTCCACAGATCCATCCAGCCGGGTCCCACGTTACAAAGGCTGGTGATCGGAAAGTTCACTAGTTGTCTCGTGCTCAGAACACACTGTCATAGAAAAGAAAAGAAAACAGAAGCAAATGGCTAGAGAAACTACCTGAGAGAGTAGTCCCGGCTTTAGGAGCCGCGGTGCAGTGCCCAAGGGGGAGAAAGAGGAAAAGGAGACAGACATGCTTTCTCTCATGGGTGGGAAGCAACAGGGGCCCTTTCTAAGTAGGAGCCAAAGGCTCAGCGACACAGAAGAATGCTCATGGGTACCTGCTACTTGGGCAAATGCACCCAATCCCTCACAGGAAGGCGTGAAGGCGGTTAGGGGGCACGCACGTAGGTGACATGCAGGAGGGCAGGCAGGCCCAGATGGAGCTGGCAGCAGAACAGATGCCCCAGAGCCTAACCCAGACGTCGTCCGGCTTTTCTCAGTTTGTCACACCTTGCTGTCTGAATACTATTCTCATGGCACCCCAAGGCCAAGAGAAATAAATACCCAACACTTCTGTCTGTGAAACAGGTAGATTTGAACAACGTAAGCATTTCTCCTAACAACTTAGTAGCCACTCGAAAAAACAACAGACATAAATTGATAGAAAAGCGATGTTTTTATTTCATTCTTAACTAACCCCAGCTGTCCATGGGCTATGTATGCTGCTGGTACCACACAGCTTCGCAAACTCTCGAATCTGTTTGAACTCTGCCACCCTATTTCCTCTCCACTTAATTTTCACACAGGACTGGCTTTTTAAGGATAGTAAACCCTAAAAGCCCAGCTTTGAAAAGATATGACATTACGAGAAAGGAATGCAGTGATCTAATACCAAAATTATGAACTACCTGGAGTCAGGAGTTCACCAGGTAGCTGACAAATGTTGACTATTTGTTTTCCTCCAAAAAATTAAATTATCCCACAGTCTCCCTGTGAGTCACTGTGGCGCCCCAGGGTACCTCGGAGAACAGTTTGGGAAACTGCTAGGTGAGACTCATTCCCCTGCAACCAGTCAAGAGTGTCCTTGCTGGTTTTCATCTAAAACAAACAAAGAAAGATCTATGTGGCCCAGACTGAAATGGCCTGTGGTAACCTCAGATCCGATCTAGTGAAAGGATTCTACATTCAAGCCACAGCAGCCGTTGGGTAACAGATAAACCCCTGGGTGACTCACACGGATTCTGCAGACCCAGAGACAGGGAGGACAGGGGGCGCCATGTTAATGGATCAATCAATCACTTTTCTTTAACTACTTCACCCCACCGGTAAATGGGGGACATTGTCTAGAAAAGTGGTAGATTGTATGTTTTTCATTACTTAACATGAGAGATGAATGTTGGGTCAATATTACAGACTGCTGATGGAAGGCAGGTGCCTTGTGAATGTGTTATAGCAATCACGTGGTTCTGTCCCTGCTAAGACTAAAAACTAAACTCTAAAATAAGCAAAGATTGGGGCACCTGGGTGGCTCAGTCGGTTAAGCATCTGACTCTTGAGTTTGGCTCAGGTCATGATCTCAGGGTCATGGGATCGAGCCCGGTGTGTCTGCTTCTCCCTCTCTCTGCCTACCCCCCCCCCCTTGCTCACGCTTTCTCTCTCAAATAAATAAATAAATCTTTAAAATAAATAAAATAAGCAAAGATTGTACTGAGACTAAAATAAAGGAGGAAAATGAATTCATTCATTCATCCATCCAGCATTCTAGAGATGTTTTTCGAGTTTCTTTCATGTTCCAGCCTCTATGTCACGGGGAGCACAGCAGTGAACAAGCCACGTACAGCGTGGCCTCTGTCCTCTTGTCAGGGCAACAGTGGCCTCCGTCTTCCCCAAATCAATAGAGAATTTTCAGGCGTCGTCTTACCTGACCTCCTAGCAACGTGTGGCTGAATGGATCACTTCCTCTTTTCTGAAACACCTGGTTCACTTGTATTCCCAGGCCTCCTCCATCCTAGCCTTCTTCCTGCCTCTCCTGCTGCATCTTCTGTTTCTCCCTCTTCTCGGCTTCCAAAGCTGATTGCCCTATGGCTCGGTTCTGGGTCAGTGTCTCCGTCCTCACTCGCTCCCTGGGCATTCCCTTGCAGGCCCATGACATCAAATAGCATCTCTGCACGGTGAACTCCCACATTTCTAACTCTAGCCCCCACTTTACTCCGGAGCTCCAGACCCGTATATCCAATGATAGACTTGACACCCTCACTTTGAGGACAAACAGGTGTCCCAAATGCAAGATGTTCAAAGCAAAATCCTGACCTCCTACCCTTAAACCCTGCTTTCTCGACCCCAGGAAATGGTACTGCCATTCAGTACGTGTTCAGGCCAAACACCTAGACCTCTTGATTCTTCTGTTCCTTATCACCGCATCTAATCCTTTAGAGCAAGTCCTGTCGGCTCTAACATTCAAAACCTACCCTGAATCTAAACCCTCTAGACCATCTATCTCACTCGCTGCAACACACTAATGGTTTTCGGTTTTCCTGTTTCTACTCTGGCCCTCCCACTCAGTCTATTCTCAACACAGTAACCAGAACTTCCTTTTTAAAATGTAAGCTAGATAATATCAATCCTTTACCTAAAACCCTTCAAGAAGTCCTGTCACACTTGAAATCTCTGGACTCCCTGCTTCATGCTGGAAGGACCTAACTGATCTGGCTGCATGGGAATCACATTAGGACTAATATTGCTTTTACCTCCTCCAGGAACACTTTTCCTTAGATATTCAGATGACTCACTCCTCACTCAAATCAGAGAAGCCTTCTCCGGATACCCTTTCTAAAATATTCTTCCCCTCCTTCTGAACCCCATTATCTGTTTTATTTCTCTCGATAGTACTTAGTAGCCAGTGGAAATACATCTTAGGTATGAACTGCGGACTGCTCCTCCCACTGGAACATTAGGTGAGTGTGGTTACTCTGTCTTGTTCACGCAGGCACTCGGTGCGCTCCCGAATACTTACTGAAATGACAATCTCCTGCCTCCACAGAGTTTACGTACGGTGAAAGATGACAGGGAAAAGACCTGGGTATCCAGTTTAAAGTCTGTTGTTTACTTTGTTTAACCTCCCAATATGTTACTTAATATGTAAGCATTTCGTATGTACCAAACATTATTCTCCTAATTCTGGATATATGTTATCCCCTTTATTTTATATTTCTGTCAGGTGGGTAAAAATATCAACCCTCAGAGAGGGTAAGTCACTTGCTCAAGATCCCAGATGTGATCAGAGGGAGGGTTTGCATTCGTCTCAGACCCATGGCACTACTGGGCTGCACTCTTACCCACGATGCCATGCTATGCACGGCGCCTGTGTATCGCCCTCCGGGAAGGGACGGGCTAAACCACAATGACCTCCCATACCTCCATTCTACCTCCTATCAAAGAAAAAACTGTTGTCACTTGTGCTGCTTGAAATTTAATTTCTAGATTAAATCACAAGAATTCTTTTATCCAAATACAGTTCAGTGATGACAACTGGCCATGGACCAAGGCCAAATATGTGCATCCCGAGAGCAGGTGGGGTTAGGTGGTGAGGATTCAGATGAGACATTCGTCATGCTACTTCATTATCCATATTACCCACACTATGACTCTTCCCCTTCTAAAGAGCATACATTTAAACAAGAACAGCCAGAGGTGACAAGCTCATGAGTTTGGCTGGATGCAACCAAAGCAGAAGACTTCGGCAAAACACATTCACCCTGGTTCTTTATCTGTCACCAGGAGAATTAGCTGCCTGGCTCGTGCAGGAAGATCCAAACCAACTCCTTGCCTTAAACTCTCAATAACTGACTGTGCAAGACAGAGCACCTCAGACGTACCCCTCTTACAGCTCGCTACAACTCTAAGCTCCATTCTGGGACACCTCCAGCTCAATTCTGGAACAGCACGAGACCTAAGAACAGGCACCACAAGCTCAAAGATACATTAAGGTGACTTTGCTTCTTTCTTCTACTGTCATAAATCTGTGTACCCTATCAAGATACCACTGGTTCTCACACTCATGCTAGCTAGCACACACTGGCCCACATTTTATACACACAGACACAAGCGTGTGCGCGCACACACACATACACCCTCCTTATTCAACCCTGTGGTTCTTGATTGCATACGGGGTAAACATCAGACACTATGATAATGATACATAGTTATTTCACTGCAAATATTACAAATGCTAAAAAATACCCAGACTCATTTCAAAGATTATGAAGAATTATTTTGAAAAGAAACGAAGTAACTGTATTCAACTTTACTACTGAACATGAGCCAAAATTACCCTTTTGTTCTAGATTTACCAAAAATAACATCAATTGTGACATTTGGCAACACCCAGCACCTAATTTAAAATCACTTTTGCCTCTAAACCCATAAATTTTATAAAACTGCTAATAAGTGCTCCATGCTGCGAGATGACCCATTTATGTAATGGCTTCAAGGACTCAATTCTTTGGTAAAAATCAAGACTTGGAAAATGTGGGTGGAGAGGAGGAATGGGAAGGAAAACAGGAGAGTGTCTGAGCATGAAAGGGAGTGTCACTGCTTAGAGAATAAGAGAAAAGCTGCCCCTCTCGTTTGACACCCACCCCCCACACACCCACGTTCCCTCCTTAACCTCAGGAGAAAGTTTTTTAAGCCAACACAATTCATCACCCGTCTTCTAAGCTGGGAGTATTTTTGCCAGACTTTTCTACCTCCTGGGCATTTTCTGGTCTCTGGACTCCAGGTCTCCAGTCTTCAGATCAAAGACGAGCCTACAGATGGGCCATCTATAAACTGAGAAAGCAGACAGCCCCTAGGAGCAAGGAAAGCTAGAAGAAGGGCCCTCCTCTCTTGGCTAAATCCCCGGAGATGAAATGACTTCTAAGTAGTGCTTCGCAAATTCCTGGCAAGATTGATTTCTGGATGTAGAAAAATGAAAATTAAGAAAAAAAAATAAGAATTCAAACAACAGCCAACACCACAGTGCTCAAATGTCTGATGAAAACGAGTCCTTAATCTCTTTGTCCTTGACATTCCCCAGCTAGTTAGCTATCAACAGAACTACCAATTCCAAGTCTGTGTCCGACACTTGGTAGGAAACTGACTGCGGCCTCACCCTGAAGGTCAAGCATCAGCTCTAGCTCCCAGTTCCTGGAAGGTAACAAGGCTCCTTACAAACCAGAAAACAATGATAGTTAGAAAGGAGTCTCCAGAATTATTTCACTCAACCTCTTCATTTTATGAGTCCAGACTGCTAAGGTGACTCTCTTAAATCTCTAAGAAAGTTAGTGAAAGACCTAGGTTTTGAGCCTCCTTCTCCTAATCCCCAATCTCCTACACTACAAGAAACAAATGGATTTGTTACCCATGCATCCATCCATCCATCCACATCCGTCCATCCATAAATAATTAAGGACACGGGTTTAAAAAACAGACATACAGCTAAATATGCCTTAGTGGTTAAGAGCATGTACTCTGGAGCCAAACTGGCTGGTTTATATCCTGGCTCAGCCACTTATTAGCTACATGACCTTGGGGAAGTTATTCAACCATACCTTAGTTTCCTCATCCATAAAACGGGAATAATAATAATAGTAACAACTAGCATGATGCTATCCACCTCCTTGGGTTTTTGGGGCAACTCAAACGAGTTAATATGTCTTAATATTTTTTTAAATTTTTTTTATTGTTATGTTAACCACCATACATTACATCATTAGTTTTTGATGTAGTGTTCCATGATTCATTGTTTGTGCATAACACCCAGTGCTCCATGCAGAACGTGCCCTCCTCAATACCCATCACCAGGCTAACCCATCCCCCCACCCCCCTCCCCTCTAGAACCCTCAGTTTGTTTTTCAGAGTCCGTTGTCTCTCATGGTTCGTCTCCCCCTCCGATTTCCCCCCCTTCATTCTTCCCCTCCTTTTTTTTTTTCTTAACATATATTGCATTATTTGTTTCAGAGGTACAGATCTGTGATTCAACAGTCTTGCACAATTCACAGTGCTCACCACAGCACATACCATCTTAATATATTTTAAAGTGAGAAATCAAGCACCTAAAAAAATATCTACCACATCATAAGTGCTATGTGAGTCCTAGATATCATTATTCTTTCAAATTTGAGTAAGACTTTAAAGAAATATGAGAAGGAGGTTATGGTCTCACTTTGTGCCTTTTTAGTCTTTCAATACCTGCTTAACAACTTTCTGATACTGGAATCTCTCTGTTACAGTAACGAAAGTGGCTTCTCTCTTCCTTACTGGACCCTGGCTGGTGCACCACTCCCTGGATGGGCAGTCAGTCCCAGCTTTCTCACACCACACAAAAGTACCCCTTATCATTAAAGTCAACAGAGAAGGTAACTCCAATCCTTCACCTGGAGTATGTTAAAATGCCCTTGTGCCCCTTACAGTGGTCTCTTCTGAATGTCTAATTTCAACTTATCCACTTGAGATTACAGAATCTTCTCCAATTAGTTTGTTGTCAATAAAACCAGTATTGAACTGCATGTCAGCTAACTAGAATTTAAATCAATCAATAAGTAATTTTTAAAAAGACATACTCCACACTGCCCAGACATATTCTATGTCATCCACACCCACTGTGTGACAAGACCTGCCCCCCCAGTCATGATACGAACTTTCTTAGAATACCTACTACTTTTCCAATTTTCTCTCTTTCCTTTGGGTACGTAAAATGAGCTTTCAACTCTAAGAGACACCATGGTAGAACATATGTGAAGGTATATTTCTAATGTATAAGAGTGGAGGAAAACTTGCCTCTGGGCACTTTTGCTTATCAATTTAATAAAAGCTTTTACATATAAACCACAGTATATTATAGATAATAATATATAATTGTACATGATATACATAACATGCATAGTACATTAAATAGCATATATAATATGTATCATTTTATAGGCTTAATGTATTTATGTTACTAGTTACAAATTATATATAAGTACATAAAGCCTGTGAAATTCATTTATTATTTTTAATGAACCATTATTTATACTACTTACTGATTTTCTTTTAAAGATGCTATTTATTGATTTGAGAGAGAGACAGAGAGCACTAGCAGGGGGGAGGGGCAGAGGGAGAAGCAGACTCCCTGCTAAACAGGGAGCCCAATGCAGGGCTCCATCCCAGGACCCTGTGATCATGACCTGAGCTGAAGGCAGACACTTAACCGACTGAGCCACCCAGGTGCCCCTAAAACCTATTGCTTTTTAAGGTTTCTTCTTTTCTCTCTTCATTTGATTGCGAGCTCCCTGAAAGCAAAAACTTACGTGTGTGTTTGTGTGTACCCAGGCCTGGCATGGTGCCTTGCCCTGTAAATGTGTGCTGGATTGGGTTACAATCACAAATCTACTGAGATTTCAGGCTACATCTCAGTTACCTTTGACCCTGCAGCTAAGCACAACAACATCTTGGTTAAAGTCAGTGCTCAGAAAATACCAAGCGATTGACACAGAGAAGCTCTTAAAATGCAATCAGATTAAAAAAAAAAAAAAAAAAAAAGAATTTGACTTAGAAAGGCATCTAATTTGTCATGTAAAGTGTATATGGAACCTAAAGAAAAAGGATATAGGAAGAAAGGCTAGAATCAGAAATAGAAAGAGGACTTTAGGCCATGTAGTTTAAGGGTTGCAAAAGGGATCCTCCTCTCCCCTCACCTTGCCACCTCCCTACCCCCTACTAATTCTACCATGAACAGTGACGTTCTTTGTCTTAAGGTCTCAGGCCGGTTAAAAGACAAACACCTCTGGAAACTGTCATACTTTAGTCAGTTTTTTTTTTTTAAAGATTTTATTTATTTATTTGACAGAGAGACAGCGAGAGCAGGAACACAAGCAAGGGGAGTGGGAGAGGAAGAAGAAGGCTTCCTGCCGAGCAGGGAGCCGGATGCGGGGCTCGATCCCAGGACCCTGGGACCATGACCTGAGCCGAAGGCAGACGCTTAACGACTGAGCCACAAGGGCGCCTATCATACTTTAGTCAGCTGACCAGCTCTTTTACTGAAAGCAGATTTAGATTTAGATTGGTGGGTTTGGAGGACATGGCCCCGGCGAGACAGCTGGAAATTCCAGGGCATTCTGGGTTATCACCATTACTGGTGCTCAACTGTAAAGGCAGGGACGCCCCATCATCCTGCACACGAAGAATGACCCACATCCCACATGATTTTCAAGTATTTCACCAGACATTCATGTCGGTAAGAACCTGCTTATAATTATCAGAGTATACAACCTAAGACCATTTTATTTTCATGATTCCTATTCATGCTAAATTATCTAAAATGAAGCTAACAGTACAAATCAAAGGAAGACTGATCATTGTTTTGACAGACATATCGTAAAGTATTGTCCACCACTTCACAAAACCGTATCACCGAAAGCGAAGCAACTAGACTTCTGAGCCACCACCACAGCAAACACAATGCTGAATCATCAGAATTTAGCTAAATCCACATTTAGGTGCAAGCTTACCTGACTCCTTCCCTATGTCTTCTGGCATAGTTATGCTGAAACATTTTCATATTTAAATCCATATTTGTTATAAATCATGTTCCTTTTTTCCGTTGTATTTCAGTTATGAAATTATATTGACTTTTTAAAATTACATGCACAGGTAGATAATACTGTCTATGATTTTGTTTGAGAATAACAAAGAGGGCAATAAAAAAACAGGGCTGATGGGGTGCCTGGGTGGCTCCAGTCGGTTAAGAATCCGACTCATGATTTCGGCTCAGGTCATGCATGATCTCAGGGTTGTGAGATCAAGCCCTGTGTCAGGCTCTGCGCTCATCGGGGAGTCTGCCTGAGATTCTCTCCCTCTGCCCCTCCCCTACTCATTCTCACGCACTCCCGGTCTCTCTAAAATAAATAAATAAATCTTTAAAAAAAAAAAAAAAAACAGGGCTGTGAAATACAGATTTAGATGTAGAGAAGGATGAGAACAGCAAACAGGAACACACCACTGAGAAGGAAGAGAGAGTGAGGCCTGGCAAGAAGCCCACAGAAGGTGTTTGATGAATGCTTGAAGATGAATGGGCTTTATGTAAACATTTTTTCTAGGCAAAAAATGCCACATTGGTGTTTGTCATGGCTTATGGGAGTTAGCCGGATGCACGGAAGGACCAGGAGCACCAGAGTAAGGTAGACCAGCATTCAAACCCTGGTTCTGCCTCTCTTATGAGTCATGTCAACTTGGGCAAATAACTTCACTTCCTGAGTGTTGATGCTCACATCTGCAAAATGGAAGTAATAAAAAGGGCTTTACAAGTTGGCCTTCCTGAATCTTAAAGTCTATCACCATGTCTGGCATATCATCGGCCTTTGACAGAGATTAATTCCTACCCTCCTGTTCCTAGATGTTGCCTTATTTCCTAGTATGCCCAGAAAGAGAGAAAAGCCAAGACAATGACTGTATTAGGCACCCACGCTACATAACAAATTACCATCAAATTAGTGGCTTAAAACAACACATGTACAGTTGACTCCTGAACAATGCAGAGGTTAGGGGTCCTGACACTTTGCACAGTCAAAACTCTGTGTATTTAACTTCTGACTCCCCCAAAACTTAATCACTAATCAGCCTACTGTGCATCAGAAAAAGCCTTACCAATAACAAAAGCTGATGAACATATATTTGTATGTTATATATATTATATACTGTGTCCTTACAATAAAGTAAACTAGAGAAAAGAATATGCCATTAATTTTCTCTTCATAAGGAAGAGAAAATACATTTATAATTCTGTAAAAAATCTTTAAGTGGACCTGCACAGTTCAAACCTGTGTTGTTTGAGGGCCAACTGTATGATCTCAGTTTCTGTGGGTCAGGAATCTGGGCGCAGCTGAGTGGGTCCTCTGATCAGAGTCCCTCACAGGGCTGCCATCAAGGTGTCGGCTGCAACTAGAGCCTCATCCGAAGGCTCAACCAGGGAAGATCTGCTTTAACGCTCTGTGGCTGTTGGCAGAATTCAGTTTCTGGAAGGTTGCTGGACTGAGGCCTTTGGTTCCTCACTGTCTGTTGGTCAGATGCCTCCTTCTGTTAGTTGCCACATGGGCCTTTCCAACATGGCAGGATGCTTTATCAAAGCAAACAAACCAAGGAGACTGCAGAGTCTCACAGCAAGACAGAAGTCATATCTTTCGTAATCTAATAATGGAAGTGACATTTCATCATCTTTGTCATACTTATGAGCAAGTCACTATATTCAAGCCACACTCAAGGGGTGGCTGTTACAGAAAGTATGAATCCCAGGAGACAAGAATGGTGGTGGACAGGGAGGCATCTTAGAATCTGCCTGTTACAAAATAAAATAGATAAATAGATAACTGTACAGAATTTTCTTCTAGGTAAGTGGGAAAATCAGCTGAGCCAAATACGTTAAAAAAAAAAAAAGTTTTCAACACCCAATCCATGTACCCCAACGTTTAAAAATTTAACTCATTGATTAATTTTATGTGTTTTGTGTCTGACAGATTCCTGTTAAAATCTGCCATAAAAGCCAGGAATATTCAAATCACAATGCTCTTTGGAGTATCTGGGTGGCTCAGTCAGTTGAGCATCCGACTCTTGATTTCAGCTCAGGTCATGATCTCAGGGTCAGGAGATCCAGCCCCACGTCGGGCTCCGTGCTGAGTGTGGAGCCTGCTTGGGATTCTCTCTGTCCCTCCCCTTTTGTGCCCCCCCCCCCACTTTTGTACTCGCTTTCTCTAAAAGAAACAAAAACAAATAACAATGCTCTTTGATTATATAACCCAACAAGAAAAAAACTATGCTGAGAATTTTCTAATCTAACAGCCAAACCTCTTCTAATTGCTGTGTTGTTCAATGTAGTTTCAAACAGAAAGCATGGTTCTGTGTACCTGAACCCTGGCAATCCTCCCCCCTTCACTAAACTCTAAACACAAAATAAACCTAAAGGCTTAATGGATCATCCATTAAATGCTCTTTCTTAATTCCCACATCCCAAAATGAAAATCTGCATTACCTTAAAAAATGAATTACCTTATAAAATGTAGTGGCCACCACTGAAAAACTGATGCAAAGCACCACAATCTATGCAGTTCAGTGGTTCATCTTTCAAGAAGAAGAATCAATTTAAAAAAATAACTTCCTAGAACTACTGCTAGTGGCCATACTTCTAAAATTATCTCCCATACTTTGGAATCGTACTGGCTGAAGAACATGATTTGTGGGATAACTTTGGAAATGTCACTGTTGTTTAAGACAGAGCCCCAAAACTACCTTCATATAGGGGACTAAGTCCCAGATGTCACTCAAACCACACTGCCCTTTTCTGAGCGGGTGGGACTCAGGTTCATTCCACGAGGCTCCACCCCCACCAGCTGGATGAACCGGATCTGACACACACTGGACCAATGAGACTTTTCCCAAGGAACCTGAAGATGGGATAGAAGGACACTACCCAGTTGACTTGTCGCACAGAAGTTCTGAGTACATGACATGCTTAGGCCTAGTGAAGAAAGCCACGCCAGAGCCATGGATACCGTGATGGTTCATTTCGTGTGTCAACTGGATTGAGCCACAGGGTATCCAGACATTCAGTCAAACATTACGCTAGGTGTGTCTGTGGGGGTGTTTCTGATGAGATGAACATCTGAACTGGTAGACTCACTCAGTAGAGTGCCCTCCCCAAAACGGATGGGCCTCAAGGCCTGAAAAGAACAAAATGGGGGCCCCTCCCACAAGTAAAAGGGAACTTTTCCTGCCTGACTGCTTTGAGGTTGGACAGCAATCTTTTCTGGCCTTCAGAATCTAATGGGAATATGGGCTCTTTTTGGGTGTCAAGCCTGCCAGCTTCTCAAGCTTAGAACTTAGACTAACATCAGCTCTCCTGGTTCTCAGGCCTTTGCACTCGAACAGAACTAAACCATGGGCCCTCCTGGGTCTCCAGCTTGCCAACTGCAGATCTTGGGATTTCTCAGCCTCCATAATCAAATGAGTCAATTCCTTATAATAAATCCCTTTATATAAATATCATACACACACACACATACATATAAATAAATATCCTATTGGTTATGTTTCTCCACAGAACCCTAATACATATACTAAGAAACAGAGAAAAGCAATCTGTAGGGAGAAAAATAAAGTGATGTGTACAGAAAGCAGAAATAAAAGATCATGTGGCCTATGGAGAAAAAGCATGGGGAAGTATCCTGTTCTTATAGTCCTTCAAAAGATCTGGTTGTCCACCCTGTCGTTAGGTAACCACGAAACACTCTTGATTCTTTATAACAAATCCCCTTTCATATAAACTAGCACAGTGGGTCACAGTTACCCGCAACCCCAAGAGTCTTGAATAAGGTACTTGGTGAACCAGAGCTCTTGCAGGAGAAAGTCCCCATCACCAGCTCGGCTCCCTGCCTCATCCTGACAGCCTGCATTCACCTCCCAGCCTTGCCACATACTACCCACGCCACTGCAGCTAAGTGACTTCACCTTGCCACGCCTTGGTTTCATGATCGAAAGACACATGGGGTTGTTACAAGAATTAAGGGAATTCTGAGCTCCAGGGCCATCATGGAAGGCCTTCCAGATAGCACTCTGGTTGTGTGACCCAGTAGCTCCGTTTAATGCAGCAGCTGGCCCAGAGGAAGGGCTCAAAAGTTAGCCATTACTGTATCTTTCTTTTTTACATCACATTCCCTGCCTGACTGCCACCAAAGCCACTGTCTTAAGCAAGTGAGGAGGGGCACTTGTAACACAAACTGACACAAACATCTGCAACTATGTGTCCGTGGTTTTCTGCTTCTGCTCACTATACTTTTCAAAATAAATATACACCAGACACTACACCACCACACATAGTAAAAATTATGGTAGACATACTGTGTCTTTCAGGAAATCATTCCCAATTGCCAAGAACCTAGTTTTTGCAGCAAACTCTATACCAAAACACAAAACAACATCCTACAGAAGTATATAGAGCCCTGAAGTCAGCGAGACATGGGTTAAAATCCCCACGTGCTCTTGGTCAAGTTTCTTATTTTTTCTAAGCCTTTCTTTTCTCATATTTTCAAGGGAATACTTCATAAGGTTGGGAAGGATTAAAATAAGTTACATAAAGCCAAGAACATTAATAAATAGAATGTGCTAAATAATTGCTAGTTTGTTATTTCTAGCCCTAGAATAACCAGAAATGAATGTATTCTACTTAATGATATACTAATAATCATTCAATGGTCCAAGAAATAATTTTGCTATTAACTTCTCCGGGTCTAATCTTGTCAAGTAGGTTGGACTACTTTACCTTAAAGCAATTGTATAAGATTCTGAATCTAAATGCAATTAAACTTCGCCCTAAAGTAGGGTGGCCCTCATTCCAGTTCATCCGGGATAGTCCTGGGCGTAATTATCAATAGGCCACATTTCACTCCTGAAAGTGTCCTGGTCTGGATAATAAATTATAGGATCGCCCTAAAGGAAAATCTTTAGGTGAAAGATACACTTTTAAAATGTGTTATTTCACATCAGTGTCTGTTTACTGTGGTTTATTAGGATTTCAGTGTTTTCTGTCTAGCCTTTGAAGCAAGCTGGAACTAGAGAGTAGTCAGGGCTCCATCCCTACACGGCAAGTAGCTGTTCGTACCGCCCAGACTTGGGAGCTCTGACTAAGCTGTAAGCCTTTATTACCAGGACACGTGGCACGACCGAGCAGAGCAGCAGGACGGGCCGTCTCGGCCAGCAGCAGCTGCTGTTGCTCACGGAGACCCACACGGCACCACGCAGACGTACAGTCGGGGAGGAGCAACCCCTGGCGTGCCTCTGGCACTGGACAGTATAGAATGCAGTCTCCCAGCTGCCATCTAATTTAACTCCCCAAAGCACACACTGTTCTCTGCTCTACCTGCCGCTGCCACATGACCGGGTGGCCACCTGGGAAGCCAATGCGTTAGCTCCCCAGTTCTCTGAAGCACGCCTTCTCTTGGCCCAAGATCCCCAGAACGTGCCTGCCTCAGTACTTGACCCTTCCTTTCCACGCACTAACAAGGATGTGAAGACCAGTCCTGGCCCTTCTTTCCCACTTGGAGCCCTGCCCATAACATCCAGCTTTGTTCATCAACATCATGAAACCAAAGCCAAAGATGAGAGGTGCCCTGGTCACACTCTTCCTCAAGGATATGTGGTCCGGTCTGCCCTTCACCTAGACCCTGCCCATTTGGAAAGAGGGATAAAACAACCCCCCCCCCATTTTACACATGAAGAAACCAAGGCAGGGAAGGTCACACACCAGCAATGCTTGAACTGGGGTGTGGGTCTTCTGACTCCAGTGTCCACCCTCTTCCTCCCATACCAGTGTTTCTCAAATTTCAGTGGGTACTTACAAGGTCAGCTACATAATTTTCAGGGACCAATGAAAATGAAAATGTTGGGTCCCTTGTTCAAAAAGCAGAAGAAAATCCTTTTCCATTCTTCTCTGGTCTCCCTCGTGATGGGTCATGGTGTTTTTTGTAATTTGCTATTTACCACTGAGCTCCTTCCACATGGGGATACTCACAGGGTAAGTGCAGACTCTCAAAGGTGCCCAGAGCCTCACATGGACTGGGCACACACAGCATATGCACCAAACCCTGACCTCCCCACCCTCATGCCTGAGTCCGCACTGGAGGCAGAGGGCAGCAGTAGATACTGGGCAGGGACAGAGGAACCAGTAGCTATCCTAGCAGGATGGGGGACCGCACACGAACGGAGACTCCAAGCACCCCACACATTCTCCAGGGGCCCAGAGGATTTCACTTAAAATACACAAATTCGAAGATAACATCAGTAAGAATGTCACAGAGCATTAGACCCCAAGCACGGGGCACTCCTTCCAAGCACGGGACCCTATTCAGTCCCTGCTCACACAGCCATGAAGTTGCCCTTGTGCCACGGATCTTGTTAAAAGACACAACCTGAGTAAGTCAGTCTGGGATGGCCCTGAGACTATGCATCTCTAACCGGCTCCTCAAGGATGCTACAGCTGCTGGCCTCAGCCTATCCTTGACTAACAAGCTCCCACACAAGTCTCATTTTTTAACTTGTTTATTATGTCAGAGTCAATTACGGGCCTTCTATTTCTTTCATTATTCAAATAAGGCAGCCATAAAAATAGGTATTAAATACAAGTCACCATCCATTGTATCCTTAAAATTTGATGGGTCAGAAGTAGCGAATCTATTCATATTCGTGATACCCTCCTGCCCGGGTCTAAAGACGTCATAAGCAGAGGTATGCGAAGCTACTTCAGTACGTCAGTACTTCTGCACACACTCGTGTCACTCGGGGGGCCTCACACAGACGGCCTGATTCCTGCCCAGGTAGACACCACCTTCTCTGCTCAGAAGGGCCTGTTATTGGAAATTGTCAAGCCCAATTTTCCAAAACAGGAGCAAGGGCCCATTTCCTCAGCTTGTGGATGGAGACAGCAGCTGAACGGTACGCATACTCGTTCTGGAATGGCAGCAACTGTAAACTCTAAGGCAGACTGCGGACAAGGCTTCTCAGAACTCCCACAGCAGGAGCTCTCAGACTGTGGAGTCCCACTCTGAGTCAACCCACACAGCACACAGAGAATGAGATCTCCAGCAAACCGAGCCTCAGTCTCTCAATCCCTAAAATGGGGCCAATCACACTTGCCCAGCCTGCTGGGATGGAACCTTTGATCAAATCATAGGAGACAATCAATATGCAAGTTTGGGCCAAGCTCTGTGCAAGTCCAAAGCTGTTGCTATTTAACAGTCTAAGAAAATGCTACAGGGGCGCCTGGGTGGCTCAGTCGTTAGGCATCTGCCTTCGGCTCAGGTCATGATCCCAGGGTCCTGGGATCTAGCCCCGCATCGGGCTCCCCGCTCAGCAGGAAGCCTGCTTCTCCCTCTCCCGCTCCCCCTGCTTGTGTTCCCTCTCTCGCTCTGTCTCTCTCTGTCAAATAAATAAATAAAATCTTAAAAAAAAAAAAGAAAAAAAATGCTACAGGTGACTAGCAGATGGTACCTTCCAACTTGGTGTCCTACAGTATCTGAGGTGTGTCTAGGGGGCAGGAAGTGCTAATGGAATATGTTCTTTTAAAGGTGGAATGCTGTGAGACTGACAAATCACTTTTATAACTGGAACAAATCATGCCTGCCAATCAGTAATACTTGGAAATCCATCATCAATTTGATTTACACGCTGCATCAATAAATCACATGAAGTGTGGCCTGTGGAGCCCAAAGAGTAAACAAAAGTAAACATTGTGTTTCACCTGCCTTGTTGGCGAGACGAAATGAAAACCCTGGCTACCTCAACTGGAATAATGCCTTTGGTCTCTGACTGGTTTGGTTATTTTTGGAACGCTTTATGGAATATTAACTTTATTTGCTCTAATTCTGCAGGAAGCCACATTAGAAGTGCAAGGAAATATAAATGATTAAAAAGCAGAAGTGAAAAAAAAAGTAACCAAGTATTTTGCCCCAACTTTCATTAGCTAATATATCAACTGCATCTCTTCAAGAATGTGAGATCCCAGCTGCGATTCCTGCCCCGGTGCTAACATGACAACATTCAATACAGTTCACTCGCCAGCGTTAGCAAATTCTTTTTTCATTGTCTGTTTGTCCAGAAATAAACACAAGTAAAGGAATGATTATAGGAAAGTAACATTCTAAATCAGTGACAATGCTTTAAAATTTATAATGTGGCAGTGGGGGAAAAATATGAAGCTAGCTGACCCACTAAGGAATCAAGCTCTAACCTAAGCTCCAGGTTATAGCCAATTGAATTAGCAAACCACAAACAGGAAAAAATCAAAATAAAACTTGACCTATTATTTAAAGTACACTTAGTTTCTAGACCTCCCAGGTTCACACGATACGTTATTTTTTTAAAACCAGGTCTTTACAAGAGATACCAGCCTTAAGTTATACAAAAGAGTTTTTTAATCCCAATTAGTTAGTGTCCTTTGTTGATATCATTCTGCTTTTTCTGACCAACAATAATGAATAACCCACAAGCGCTAATGAATAACTAACTCCCTTTGTCTCCAAGGACGGCAGAGCTCCACAAGAAATGTCAGAGGCCCTAAAGTAAAATAAAAAACCTTTACAATAAAAATCTTCCCAATTATATAGTCCTACGGGTACTGCAAATGTGGAATTGTCTTAAATATTTAAATAGCTGTGTCAAATGTGCTTAAAGTGGAGATCATAAAACTGATTTCCCAGATGCTTTGAAAAATGCATTTCTACCAGTCTAATTACAATTCATAACTGTGGAAGAGGAAGTAGAGAGAAAAGCCATTATTGGTACAATATAACTGAGATTCTGTACTCACCAGTCCTAGCAGGGCTTGGAAGTTGCCAACTGTGGGGCATCCTCCATGCTCACTCGGTGGCTCAGATAAACACAAACATGCTCATCTCAGTACATGAAACATTTACATGTAGTAAAAAGATCATTTCTAAAACTAATTTCCACTATCTTAAAACGTAAATCTAAAAGTAACTCGTTATTGTAGGACAGAACCAATAAGCAACTCCATGGACGTTGCTGAGAACCAGGGATCCCACTGACACATGCACAACGAGCAAGTGTGAGGAAGAACTCTGTAATGTTGTATTTTAACTGGAACTCATTACCTTCTGGCAGATTTCCTAACTCTGTCCACACATAGGGCCCAGAAGCAATGACACCCCAGAGTCAAGAAAAACATGCTTTCATCCGGTTTTCCAAAGATTTCCCACTAAAAGGGACCCAAGTTTTTAGGGAAAATGGCTGATTGCATGTCTGGGGCAGGGAAGTACTAGTGGGTCTGGAATGTCTCGTTCTATGTGAAAGCAAGGAAGTGCTTCATGGGGACATAACAAAAGGACATCGGGACCGGCTTGAAGGGGCTCCCACCTGCCAGATCCGGGACAATCTGAGCATCAAAAAGAACAGTGATGCTAATGAATTATGGCACAGGGACTTTTTAAAAAGAATACATGGGGTCTGTGGTGATTCTCAAAAAAAGGAGAAACAGAAGTTCTTTTTCCAGAAGAATACCAACTAATAAACACAGAAGAAATACTGGAATCAGAAAATCACTGTTACGCAGTTAATAATGTAGTAACTGATTCACACAAGCATCACTGATGAAGAGCAAGATATTTGTGTAAGATCAGGTATTAATTTTGAAAAGGAAAGTGTCCACAATGCAGAGATCCTGGTGACACCACCTTGGCCAGACGACCGAAAGCAGCATCACAAATACCGGGACAAATGAGCATGCAGTGCTCCCAGGATATATAATCCACAAATAACCTATGTGGTACTCCTACCAAAAATGTTTAACCTGAACCTAATCATGAGGAAATGATTAGATGAACCAAGTTGTGAGACAAGACAACTGACCTGAACTCTAAAACAGCAACATATTTTGTCATGAAACATGAAGACAGGGGGAGACGGTCATTCTAGAAAAAAGGAGACTAAAGAGACATGACAACCAAATGTAACGCAGCATTCTTTTCTTTTTTTTTTTTTAAGTAGGCTCCGTGCCCAGCGTGGAGCCCAACATGGTGCTCAAACTCACAACCGTGATATCAACACCTGAGCTGAGATCAAGAATCAGACACTTAACCGACTGAGCCACCCAGGTGCCCCATAATTCAGGATTCTTGACTGGATCCTGAATCAAAAGAAAAGAATAGCTACAGAGGACACGTGGGCTATAAGGAGGGGGAAAACAGTATGATAAGTAAAATAAAATATAAAATAATATTATGAAAATTTGAATAGGAATTTAAATATTTATTCTATTTTAAGATATAACTCTATATAAGCAATACTGTTGTATCAAAGTTAAATTTCTTGGTTATGATTCATGTATCCTAGTTGTACAACATGGAAGACACCTGCTTAGCAATTTGGGGGTGAAGAGTCAGAATGTCTGCAACTTACTCATACGTGGTTCGACTTCGTTGAGAAAGAAAAAGGTAGCAAAAGCTAAAAGGTGAAATAAAATATAAAAGGACATAATACAAAATAAGATAAAATCTAACTTTGTTTATAAAGATACATTCTGGAACAAATAATGAGTTTTATTTACAAGTAAGTTATGTACGACTGACTAAGTAGGGAATAGCTGGGTGGGGCTCCTGGGAAAGCCAATTAACGGCGTCAATTTGGAGGGAGTCATCCCTTTCATCCTTCTGCCTATTGTCCTTCCTTCGTCTTTCACTCTTCTCAGAATACAGACTCCACAGCGGGAGCAGGAGTGGGGGAAAGGCGAAGGGAGGCTCCATGATCGTGGACCTGACATCCCTGAGCTTCTCACCATGAGCAGTATCCCCGATCCCGGGCTGCTCTTTGTGTGAGAACAATTAACTCCTGTGACACAGGTTCCCAAATGTCTGCAGTTCATGGCATTCTTAGCGTCTCAGTAATTTTTTCATGGTGCCCCTAGGCCAAAAGGAACAACTAACACTACCCCTCATTAAGTAGTTAGGTGCCAGCAACTTAATAGTATTTATGTACTAACAACCTATTAGCTGTTTGAAAAAAATAATGTACATAAATTAAGAATAAAAGTATTTTTATTTCATTCTTAAATAACAGTATTACTGATGGGATGTGTATTCTAGCTGTGCCCTCTACTACTTCAGCTCTTGGAATCAGACTGATACCACCACCTTCAGCTCCCATTCCACACTGATTTTCACTTAGAACTTGCTTGTCTTTATTACTGTGATAAAATACACATAACATAAAATTTACCATCTTACCCAATTTTTTTATCTTAGTTTATTTATTTATTGAAGTAATCTCTACACCCCATGTGGGGCTCGAACTCAGGACCCCGAGATCAAGAGTCGCACACTCCTCCAACTGAACCAGCCAGGCACCCCCGATCTTAACCATTTTTAAAGTGTATATTAAATACATTCACACTGCTGGGCAACCATCACGCACCATGCATCTCCGGAACTCTTTCATGTTCCCAAACTGAAACTCCGTCCCCATTCAACCTAACCTCCCATGCTCCCCTCCCTCCAGTCCACAGCAAACACCGTTCTACTTTTTGTCTCTATGATTTCACTCTTCTAGGTACCTTGAACAAGAGAAATCATACAATATCTGTCCTTTTGTGCCTGGCGTAATTCACTTAGCATAATGTCTTTGAGGTTCATCCATGTCGTAGCGTATGTCAGACTTTCCTTCCTTTTTAAGGCTGAATACTATTCCACTGTAGGTATAAGACACACATATTCTTTATCCACTCATCTGCCTATACTTGGGTTGCTTCCACCTTTTGGCCTACAGAGTACTAGCTTTTTCATCACAACTACTAAAAGTGGAGCTTTGCAAAGATATGACATCACTAAAAGGATATAGTGCAATCTAATGTTGAAACCCTGAACCTCCTCAAGCTAGTAGTTTGCCTGGAGTCCAAAGGATGCCACAAATCCTTCTGTTTCCTTCAAAATTAAAATTATCCCATGGTTCCCCCTGAGTTTGCTGTGGTACTCCAGTGTCCTTGACACACTATTTGAGAACCATGCTCCATGATGTGAAAGTCACTGTTTTTTGAGTTTTCAAGTTGAGTAGAACTCAATCCTTAATTAAGTAACACAAATACTACAATCAAATTTATATTTCTCATGAGGCTCCCACTGGAGATTTCTCCAGTCTTCAAGTCAGATATTTGTCTGTGTGGCGATCCTTAAATGACATATTCTCTGTACACAGTTCCACTGGATTCCTGAGAGATGGTATAATCACCCTGAAGGCTTAGAAAATGTATTTTCTCAGCCACCATGTAAACTGTGCTTGGCCCCAAGCAATGGTACCCCACTACGATGGTTGGTTTTATACGTCAACTTGAATGGCTCATGAGGTGCCCAGGTATTTGGCCAAATACCATTCCAGGTGTTTCTGTGAGTGTTTTCAGATGAGATTTACATTAAATCAGTAGACTGAGTAAAATAGATTGCTCTTCCTAATGTGGATAGGCCCCACCCCATCAGCTGAAGGCCTAAAGAGAATAAAAGGCTGACCTCCCGCCAAGTAAGAAAGAATTCTTCCCTGAATGACCACTTGCAAACTGGGACATCAGCTTTTTCCTGCCTTTGGACTCAAACTGAAATGTCAGTTCATCCTGGGTCTCAAACCTGCTGTCCTTCAGAAGGGAAATACACACCATTGCCTCTCCTCGTTCCAGGCCTTCAGACTCACACTAGACCTACAGCATCAGCAGGCCTGGGTCTTCAGCTTGCTGACTCGTCTCCTGTGTCTTGGGAACTGCCAGCCTCTGTAATCTATTCAGATACAGGTACAGACACAGGGACGGGTACACATTCAGGCACAGATACATCTCCTGTTGGTTCTGCTTCTCCAGAGAGCCCTAACTAATACACGCGCAGTCACAGGTCCTTCGGTACTATCCCTCGGGGTCAGGGCACTGTCAGTACTGCATGAAAAAAGCCTGAGAGAGATGTCAACCTCAAGTTCATCACATCATCCCATCACATGATCCCCACAGTTAAAACCCTTGCACAGCTCACCAGTGTGCTCAACACAGGTCCAAACTCCTTGGCGCCTCCTCCATAACCTTGATCTGGCCTCTGCTTATCCCTCCCCAGTCTCGTCTCTTGCCACAGTCCCTACACCCCCACCGTGGAATCAGGCAGAAGTTAATGAAACACACCATGATCTCTCCCCTGCAGGTTTTGAGGGTGATTTTCGGTCTATCCAGAATGAGTTCCAGACAGCCCCCACACACACACACACACACAATTGGCATGATCGCAAGTCTAGCTCCTTACCCTCCAGGTGTCTGCCTAGATATCCTACTGTCCTCCCGGATCCACTGATCAAGCATGGGCTGGGAACCCTGCAAATGTAGCCCTATTGCCATCAATGTATCCCTATCAGAGCCCTAAGTGCACTTTAACTGCCCATTTATTTGTCTGAATTCTCCTAACTCCTTGAGGGCCAGGACTATGTTTTATTAGCTACTATATCCCCAGAACAGTGGCTCACCGATAATACATGCTCAATAATTATCTGTTGAGTAAATGACTGGATGAAGTTCAAACAGTCCTACTAGATCATCATTCTCAACCAGTTATTGGCTTAGCTTAGGAACTGTCAACCAAGACCTGAAAGGGACACGTTCAGCCACTGCTGGCACGATCCGGAGCGGTACCCAAGCTACAAGGCCAGAGGGGATAATAATACAGTTATCCTCAACCCCTATCCCATGCTCATGCATACCCCGACCATGCAGATCCGGAACAGGCACCGTAAGCTTGGAAGCTGAGCAAGGAGCCAGAAAGTTGGAAAGAGGAGAACCAGGGGACAGCACTAATTTTTGCAAGAGTTCAAGATGTATTAACCCTGAGAGTTCACTATCCCTGAATTACTGGACACATAACTTTTTTAACTATGAATATAATCATAACCACTTCTGCTCACCATCAAAGTAATATCCCCAAACTCCTTACCGATGGCAATGCTGAAGTTATTTATTCTTTCTAGATCTTAGCTCCCTTATCAGTTAATCAACAGTAGCAGACGACTCAGGGCTGTTGTGAGGGATAACTGAGATTTTATATTGGAAGCACTCAATACAACAGTGCCTGACACATGCCCAGTTATGACATGATAAATAGAAGTTATTAATATTATCAGCATTAATAATGCCAGCCGAGATTCAACACAAGTATATGTGATGAAAGCAAGCTACGTACAGTTCATTAGACAAGCAAGAGCTGAAAGATCCTCCTGGGCCTCAGCCCCTGAAAATCCAAACACACGAGCTTGCCATTGTAGCTTGCCACACCATGAACGCAGCAACCTGACAGTGATGGTGCTATCTTGGATGCACCCCCAAGGAAAGTTTTTCCTATACTTATACTAAATATCAGTAGGTCTAGGAAATAAAACAATCTAAAACAAAACCTAAACCAAAATAAATAAATAAGAAAAGAAAAAAGCTAGATATATAGCTTTTCATACTTTAAGGTTTTATAGTTTAGGGTTTTTTCTTAACCTGCCCATTTATACCATGCAGAAGAATACAACGGCACTAAAACAGCTTTTAGGATAAAAATAATTATTCACCTGAACTGGGTGAGTTATGAGTTAACGGTGAATGGCTATTCAGGCTGCTAGTAATTTTATTTAGTAGTGTACACACTTAATATAAACATTTAAAACCAGATGCTAAAGCAATGTCCACAATAGCCAAACTGTGGAAAGAGCCAAGATGTCCATCAACAGATGAATGGATAAAGAAGATGTGGTATATATATACAATGGAATATTATGCAGCCATCAAAAGGAATGAGATCTTGCCATTTGCAACGACGTGGATGGAACTGGAGGGTATTATGCTGAGTGAAATAAGTCAAACAGAGAAAGACATGTATCATATGACCTCACTGATATGAGGAATTCTTAATCTCAGGAAACAAACTGAGGGTTGCTGGAGTGGGGGGTGGGGTGGGAGGGATGGGGTGACTGGGTGATGGACACTGGGGAGGGTATGTGCTCTGGTAAGCGATGTGAATTGTGCAAGACTGTTGAATCTCAGATCTGTACCTCTGAAACAAATAATGCAATATATGTTAAGAAAGAAAAAAAGAAGAAGAAGAATGTAGCAGGAGGGGAAGAATGGGGAGGGATGGGGTGACTGGGTGATGGACACTGGGGAGGGTATGTGTTCTGGTAAGCGCTGTGAATTGTGCAAGACTGTTGAATCTCAGATCTGTACCTCTGAAACAAATAATGCAATATATGTTAAGAAAGAAAAAAAGAAGAAGAAGAATGTAGCAGGAGGGGAAGAATGAAGGGGGGGAAATCGGAGGGGGAGAAGAACCATGAGAGACGATGGACTCTGAAAAACAAACTGAGGGTTCTAGAGGGGAGGGGGTTGGGAGGATGGGTTAGCCTGGTGATGGGTATTGAGGAGGGCACGTTCTGCATGGAGCACTGGGTGTTATGCACAAACAATGAATCATGGAACACTATATCTAAAACTAATGATGTAATATATGGGGATTAACATAACAATAAAAAAATTAAAAAAAAAAACCAGATGCTAAAAATACCTAACAGCATATATAATTATGCTATTTTACATAACAAAGCTGTATTTCACATGAGATACACACTCTTCCTTTTTCTGGCCCAAATACACATTTCATGTGCAATATCACTCCTTAAGTCAACATTGGTTTCTAGAGAGAGTGAGTCATTCAAATAATTTGCTATTTTCCAACAATTATTCCATGACTTAAAATTTACATTATTCAAACACTGAATTAAACACTGAAACACGGAACTCAAAAACTGAATTAAAAGTACACTCTCTCTGCATTTCAAATTAACCAAGTTTTCTAGTTCTCCACAAGCCCAAAAATACATCCTTTCATTATTCTCTTCTAGCTTCCTTCCCTCTTGTCACCAGCTGTATTACAAAACTTAGGGGTTCTGCTCTTGGAATAATTTTTTATCATTTCTATGTGCTAATTCCTCACTTTATTGGCTGTTAAGCTTTCTCCCTTTTCATCCTTTTCTTTCCAAACCTTTCTTCTAGCACCTGACCCACATGATGACGGCTCTGGCCGCCCCCCTCCTCCATGGCCCAGGGAATCCCGTCCCTCCATGCATCCCGAGGGTAGGGTCTTGCTAAACTGGTCTTGCCTGCCGCCACCACCACCACCCACCCTCACTCCCTGTTTCTGCTCTTTCTGTCTCACCTTCCACTCTGCTTCACAGTTCCATGAGGTATCATGTTTACCACTGTGGCCTCCTTACCCTCCCATGCACCTATACATCCACCCCCTCACCAGGGAGGCTACAGAGCATTGTGAGACCATCAGAATTGATCCTGACATTCAATCCTGTAGTTTTCCATGAGATTTGCTTGCAGAGAAGGATCTGGAGAGGAGAAAAAAAATTGTTTCCACTTTTAAAAGATCCCAGAAAGACAATCCTACCTTTCCCAGGATTTGGAGGAAAAGGACTTCCAAACTCCTGCTGCTTTGGCTTTAAATTGTGTGGCCCTGACATGCCTCCAGCCTGGGTGACCTGGAATCGTGGCTTCCCATTGGTGAGTACTTGTCTCCTGGGGCTCAAGGCAGGCAGATGGAGGGGGCTCTCGGCCATGTTGCTCTGAGGAGCCATCCCTCCTCCCGAGGGCATCTTGAGATGAAGGCTGTTAGCAAGGCTTCCGATGGCAGGGCTCGCTGTGCTGCCACAGGACGAGGGGCCAGGAGTCCCAGAGTGGGCTCGGATGGGAGGAATGTATTGGCCACTGACCATCCCGGGCCCCTGTGGGGTTCCTGATGTCCGGTGGAGACTCATGCTGCATGACCTTCCATTCATTCTGAAAAAACCTGTGGCCAGGATGGTCAAATATCCAATGGCACTAATGACTCCTTTCAGGCAAAGTCCAATAAGTTATCCATGGTGTGGGTTATTAGCCTGTTTAAAAAAATAAATGCAGGCATTTTTAAAAGTAAAAATGAAAATAAGTCACAGTGAGTTTTCAACTTGTGTAGCATTCATACCAGGAAGAAAAGAAGCACTCTTAGCCAAACGGCCTTTTATGTAAAGCAGGGTCATCAAACACATGGTTCATTGGCAGGCACTCTTCCCTCCTGCATTCACGGTAGACATGGATTATGGATCACTGTATTGTTTTGTTTGCCACTGAGCCCTTCTCAATACAGTGCTCTTGGCAACGACAACCAATCAACTGGTACCAGCTTGCAAAATGAAACTTATTTTGCTCCCCAGAGGATCTGTCCATACTAGTTCACTTTTGCTACAGTGAGTCTTGGGAAACCCAAAGCACTACCTTTGTGAGCTGTGAGACCAACGCTCCAAAGTTTCCAGTAAACAAGCAAAAGGCTGATATGGCCTCTAAATGAGAGTATGAGGATATTAAACCACCTCTGATTTTTACCGTAAGAGCAAATTTTTCACAGTCCCTAGACTTACAAAAGGTAAAAATAGGGGTCTGAGATTCTCACAAAGATGTCATATATCCACATGTCCAAATAAATCACAGCAGCATCGAAGTCTTGGTTCCATAATGATTCTGAGTTATGGGGATGGAAACAGAAGCAACATCACAATACTCTCACCTTCTATTAAGATCCTAGAAAAGGAAAAGTCTGTACAAAACACTTTACGGAAAGCATACCGAAAGAAGAGACCCTCTAAAAGGAAGTATGTTCACCACACACTACACACAGCACTTCAACCACAGTTCCACAACAGAGCTCCGTCTGCCATCCCAGCACCCCCTTCCTCAAGTGGCAAGAGAAAACCAACAGCACCGACACGAACACAGGACATCACAATGTCAGTACTCTCTGGTTACAAATCTGTAGGAAAGGTGCTTCCCTCCCTTAACCAAGAGCTCCCCAAAATGTACACAGAGTCAAGGAAGTGACTGGGCGTCACTACTCCAACTGATTGACAAACACACTCACACTCTGTATTATTTTGCACAGATATGATTGTCATGAAAAGAAGCCAAAGCTGAACAAATACAGGAGATATGACTGAGTGCAAAGCAGTAGGGGTCAGATATTCTCAACTGGATGATTCCTACTCTATCTGCATGATCTACTCAACATCTTAGACAATTATTTCCAACCAACATCCACACAAATGGCTTCATCCACCATTAGGGACAGAACAGTACAGAAGGAAAACTCTCTGTGAAGAGGGTTTTTTTTTTTCTTTATCCTTTTAAAAAATCAAAAACTATTTTATCAAAAATTAAATATTTTTGATTTTCTAGTCAAGCACTCACTGTGCCCTCTGCAAAGTTTACTGTGTGTGCCCGAATGCTGAGAAACTTCAAAATTTACTAACAATACAACATTTAGAATGTTTTCCTCCTTACCAGTTCTCCACTTTATTAAGAATTCTATCAGTCTGTCACATTTCACATTGCCAGGCCATCCAGTCCTGAGAAACGCTCTGAGGTCCATCTCCTGCCCTTCCCTCCACTACGGTCGCCAAGAACGGACAAGGAAACCCCGTCCAGCCAAACCTTATCACTTAAGTTGTCTTATGGGACAATAACAAATGAACCCTAGTATCAAACCGGTTGTAAGATTTTGGTTTTTCACACTGGAAAAATCCCAGTGCCCTTCCTGCTGTGTCCATTTAAGAATTCCAGTGTATTATCAGCTGGTCTCTTGAGCTGTGGGTTGACTGCGAGCAAGAATCATTTCATGTCTCTGTGCTTTGCCAGAGGATGTTGGCCATCTATTCTCCACTCATTCATAAAACCGTGTTTTCTGAGTACTCTGAACCCTGCAGAAGAGAGCACTTATTCAGCACCAAACAAAATAAATAAGTATATATGTTGTGCTGGCAATTTGTTGAAAATGAAGAATCATCCAACATGACTGACACTATGAGTCATCATGAGTCCATGTGACAAGTGTCTGTAGATTTGCAGACTCTGCCCACTTGCAAGTTTTTAAAAACAAAGGAATCTTTTTGGCAGCAAGATCATATACAAGCAGGAATTCTCATCAAAAATCTGGATAAAAACACGTAAGTAGGTACTTAGCATTAGGTTAGATCATTAAGAAAGTGAGACTGCAAGAAAAATAATTAACGTGCTGAGAAGTTAATTAAGTATCAGACACTCATACCAGCCTGTCAAACTGGACTTTCATTTTATTTTATTTATAAACTGCAGTCCTGTTTTAAACAGCTTTAGGTTGAAAGTAACAATAACAATAACAAAAATGCACTTAAATTTTATTACTAAAAAGACAACAACCAGAAAGTAAAGTAATTAATGCCATAAAGAAACAGCAGTAAGGCCATGGCGTATAAGCTAAGAAAACCAGCCTCAAGACAAAAATAAAATAAACTCTAGGTGAAAATATGCTTAATAAACCCAGTTTTCACATTAATTATGCCAACAGATTTTTCAAGCATTAGAGACTAGAATTTAAAAATCAATTTTATCTATCGCTATTATAGTACCTTATATACTTTTTAGCAAGGCCATATGATCATTTATAAGCCTAAGTCCACGTAGTAACAAAAAAGGAATAAACTGCTAACTTTTAAGAAAGACACATCCTTAATGAGTCACAGTGTCAGGACACCTGAGTTCTACCTCTGGCAAATCATTTATAACTTCTCTGGACTTACAGATTTCATCCATAAAACAAGGACGTTGATGATAATCACTACAGTCTCTTGAAATTCTGATCCTCCAGATAATTAAGACATGGAAGATTATCAAAAATACCCACTTAAGATGATCAAGGATAAAGACATAGATTTTATACCTATGGCACTCAAATCAAGAGGACAGGGTAGACATGGAAGCAAAAAGAGTAATCTTCATCCACTCCATCAAAGCAAGAGCTGATAGGAGGTTCTCATGTCAGCAGTGTGTTGAAAGACAACACTTACCTTGAAAAATGGACCTCAGGATTAAATTTGCCTACATTTTGCCAAAAAGCGAAATCACAGCTAATCAATATCAAAACCTAACTGGTAGGATTCCACTGGCAGAGCATCCTTCTATTTAAAAACCTATTCAAGGGGCACCTGGGTAGTGCAGTGGGTGGAGCACCCGACCTTTGATTTCGGCTCAGGTCCTGATCTCAGAGTCCTGAGATCAAGCCCCACATCTGGCTTCTTGCTCCATGGGGAGTCCGCTTTTCTCCCTCTCCCTTTGCACCCCCCTCCCTTGCTCTCTCGTGTGTGTTCTCTCTCTCTTAAAAAAAAAAAAAAATGGGGGCAACTGGGTGGCTCAGTCATTAAGCATCTGCCTTCGGCTCAGGTCATGATCCCAGGGTCCTGGGATCAAGCCCTGCATAAGGCTCCCTGCTCAACCAGAAGCCTGCTTCTCCCTCTCCCACTCCCCCTGCTTGTGTTCCCTCTCTCACTGTATCTCTCTCTGTCAAATAAATAAATAACAATCTTTAAAAAAAAAAATTGTTCAAGTTCTCCAGAATTATTTTCTCCTCCACCCTTCACCCACTGCCTACCCCAAGATGTCAACAGAAAAAAGAGAAGAAAAAGAAAAAGCAAGGAACATCCTGAAGTACAAATTTAGGGTACTTTGGATCTCACATATTGATACAGTTAGAGTTTTAATGCTCTGTCCATTCAAACAATGAAAATGTTCATTCTGTCAAATGAGTCAACGTGAGTTAATAAATCCTCCTGTTGACCACTTTCGAACTCCAAAACACACTCCTGTAAGTCAGGTGAGAAAGGAAATTACTTAACTCCTAAGGAAACTAAGGCACAAAACCATTTAATAATTTCACTGGTTTTCTGGAAAAGCTATGACTTTGATCAAAATACAAAATCATGACTCTACCTTCTACCTAAGGCTCCAGGCACTGTGTCTCAGATTAAAAGATCCAACAAGTGAAAAGCAATGTTAACTGAGCCATTCAAGAAAATTCCAAAAACACGAGTTCCATAATGCCTATTTACAGCCAAAAGCCCTTTCTTAGTAAATATCATTAATAAACTCATCTAGAGTCATAATTCATCTGATGAGCCAGTTAATTATTAATTTTCATACATCATTTCATTTCCTTAGGCTACATTTAGCCTTTGTTATATTTTCCATTCCTTATGCCACAAGCGTTTCTTACTTACCCTGCATAGAAAACCTAATAATGAGACACAAAATACTGGTCAGCAAACAAAAATGCTCCTGAGCTGTTTCTTTTATATACATCTAAGCCATCTAAAATAGGGTTTTTATCGATTCTTTTTATTTTTTTCCCTTCAGGTTAATGATTCTATAATTTCATTAACTGCCTTTTCAACATCGCAGCCTTGATCATTAATAGACCCGAGCTATTCCCCGGCGCTTCTCTTGGTTACGGCTTTTGTAACCAGAAGAATATAGAAATGAAAAGCCTATTGACAGATAATATAAGTTATTCTCATGCACGGCTGCAGTGTGAAGCACATTTTGCAATTCAATCAAGGACAGATAGAGCTGAATGTTCTTAGATCCCAGGAGTTCATTTTAATCAGCAGAATGTACCTTGTCCTAACACAGGTGACTGACTACTCAGAAAAGATTGTATAAACAAAAACCAATCGTGTAAGTCATTTTATTGGCAACAATATAAACACGGCTATATTAGATGAAACCAATAAATCAAAATTATTCTTGTCTGCAATTTTAACAAGAGGAAAGTGCAAACATGTGCCTGTGGAACTGGAGGATATTATAGAGGAAACGCATTGGATGTGTACAGTATCATTTCTCTAAATTGAAAGGAAGGGTACTATGTTATGATAAAGTAACCCACAACAAAGTCGAGTTGATCGTTTCCGTGGTTTCATAACTTTATTCAGTGAGACTGACAGATTCACAGACTTCACAGCAGAAGTTACACAGAAACGGCTGGGTGGGATACTTCCACAGTAGTGAGACACCGAGCACAAACTTACAGAGGTTACACCTGGTAGCTACCACGTATAGAATATACGGTCATGTAGGCACTGTCCAGGTTTGATGTCAGGAATGCTAAGAATATTAACATATTTATTCTGAACACTAAGATGTACACACATTATTCAAGCAATATAATCACCAATAAGATACAATCTTACAAATCAAAGAGGTTTAGTGCTGAGTTATATCAATTACAAATATGAAGACAAATTACTATTCCCTTGAGGTATTCAAGACCATTCTTTCAAAGACCACTCAGAAAAGATAATATAATGCACATTATGGATCCCATCTAACAGTCCCTGATTGTCTTATCTGTGGATTTCAACCCTTAGCTGTCTAGAGATATACACTTTTTTTTATTTTTATATTTTATAAAATTTTCTCAATGAAAATAATCTTCCCTAAGCAGGGAGTAAAACATCTGGCAGTGCCCTTTTAAATTCAAATTAATGGCTATAATATGCCAAATGCAGGTAGTAAATATGGACAAAGGAAAGAAGAGCAAGAGGAAAGGGGAAGAGGGACGGAAGTAGGAGAAAAAGAAATGATCAAGTCCACTTCAGGAATCTATTCTCTAAATTAGTCAATCCTAACTTAAAAATCAAAGCAGAATTGAGAACCCTCCAGAGGGTGATTACAGATTGCTGGAAGAAATTATGAATCTTCAGGAAAATATTACTGGAGGGCAATATTAAAAGTCCAGTAACCTCTCTTAGAATCCATTCTCCATACTTCAATACATCTATACAACTCTCAGACCCCCCTAGCTTACCGAATATCACTACTTTTAGTAGTAATTACCTACAAATGTTTCATTTACTTAGCCTCAATCATTAAGTCATCAAGGAGTACAGAAAGTTCTAGAAATCTGTGACCCTATCACAAATGTCAAGGGAGAGGGGAATAATTAGGACTGTAAGCAATCACACAAAATGAGAATGAACTTGGAACCAAAAAGATTTTTAAGGCAAACATAGGTATGTTCAGAAAGGTAACCATGCTATGGCCCTAAATTCCTAGATCTATGTTTAACAAAGGGCTCTTTCTAAAGCAGTGTTTCTCAAACTGGTTGCAATCCGATGGTAGGCCCTAAAATCAATTCTTCAATGGAAAAAGTGTTTTTTAATGAAACAGAACTGACTACAACAAAATAGAAGCTACCAGAGTACATCAACTGTATTAATGGTTAAGTACAGTTCTGTTTCAGTTACTTGTGGGTGTACATGTCTGAATATCTTCAATGCGTATAGTGTATATTGAGTAAGATGAAAAAATTGTTTTATGGTGAGTTATAGTCAAAAAGATATAAAAGCCACTGTTACAAAAGCATTTAGACTGTTTGCCTGCCCAGGCACCTAACAAAAATAAAAGGTGCAGGTACAGACAGAGTTGAACAGCCAAAGTAAAACAAACACCAAAATACAGCCGTAATGAGCAAAGGATCTAAAAATTCATTATTTTTAGCTTTATAAAACATAAGGATTCACCAGTACAAGGTTATCCTCCTACCACTGCTATCTTTTCACTGTGCATTTGACTCAGTAAATATCACTCGATCACTTGTGCTCTATAAACATCAAAAATCAACCAACTAACAGAAGTAGGATCGAAATGACCCACAATTGTAGTGATTCCGCGTTGCAGAACGTAGAGGACCTTCCCTGAAAGAGAACTTCCTTCTTACAATGCTAAAGGGGGACAAGTTTAAATTAACACGCAATTGCCTTTGAGAAGTGAGTTTGTCAAAATGTGTTCTTAATGTGAGTTACCATCAGATCCTATGAGGAGGAATTTGAAATGGAAAAATGAACACATTCCTTATGATGTCACCACTGAATTAATTACCTGAATTGAAAAGAGGGAACTCCACACGGCCATGGTTTGAGACACAAAGGCCTCTTCAGAAATATAAAAGAAGAGTAACTGGCTGGAGACCTTTCTTTCAAAAACAAAACAAAACCTCCAGCCTCATAGGAAGAGATACATATGTAGTAAAATATGGCAAATGCAAAGTGCATTCTTTGTCATTTTTCATGTACAGATGACTACTTGGTCCATATGAATAACTACTTACAAAGTTAAAGATCACAATCCTTTCAAACAGGTAATAAATAACTACTTATGGGAGATCCTAGAAATAAAATTGAATTCATCACTCAATAAACCAAATACTCAAGCATATCAAAGTGTCCCATATCACATGTATAAATGAGTGATTTCTTTCCTTCAATGTAATTATTGCTTAAAAGTGACCAATAAAACTATTTTTAGTGTTGATAGACAAAAGTTTTACACAAGTTAAATTATGTTCACTGACATCACTGCAGAAGTATGAACATTCACAACAATGACTAGGCCTTAACCAACATGACAATATATTTATAGAAAAAAAGAAAGAAAGAAAGAAAGAAAAAGAAAGAAAGAAAGAAAGAAAGAAAGAAAGAAAGAAAGAAAGAAAGAAAGAAAGAAAGAAAATAAGAAGAAAGAAAGAAAAGAAAGAAAGAAAAAAAAAAAACACCAATGTGAATGACTCAGTCAAGTTACAGAAAGCAGTAGAATCCACTGGTCATGCTGGAAAGGTTGAGAAAACATTAATCCATTTCTTCACACAAAAGAGGAACAAGAATTCATACACAGCCCTGGCATCTGGTTAGTTTTCTGTGTATAGTATTCAGCAGGCCTAGAAATGAAACTTCAGGAATAACTGATATTTAGAAAATCTGATCTTGAAGAAGAAAAAGAAAGGAAGAAAGTCTGATTCCTTTAGCAAGGCCCCCAGGACAGGGTCTGATCTGGCGCTGTAACCCTATCTGCCCATCCGCAGTTCAGCAAGGCTTGCTGCACCTGAAAGGAATGCGCAGCCATTCCCATGCTCGGCCTTGAGGAGATCACATCAGATGAGAATGGCCCCATCAGCGTTCTTCATTTCAAGTCTGCTCTCAACCACTTACAGCTCTCATGATTCCAGTTTTGCAGACAAATCACCTGATTTTGTTCCCATAGTGGAACATAATTGGATCCTTGTTTCTGCTCATCCTACAATGGGTGGTCCCATCCACATGGGTGGTCTTTCCCCTTCTCCCTTCTTTTGCCCTTTTCCCCAAATCCAGATCTTACTTACCCTCCAAGTCCACCCCAAATACCCAACTTTAGGCCTTTCCTGATCCTCTCTTAATATCTGTATCTATTTGCAAAATGGTTAGAATTACACTATTATACATAAGTTCATGGAATTACAAAATATTAAATGAGACCAAGCATGTTACCTGCTTAGCACAGTGCCTGACACATAGAAGGACCTGATAAATGTTAACTATTTTACTCGAAATACCTCTCTTGTAACATTCATAACTTTCTACATTGCCTTATAGTTATTTGTCTGTGTTTCATTACCTTTAGGGGTCCTGTCTAATTTACCTCTCAACTGTCACCAGTCCTTATATGTACATAGATGGTTTTATATTAAACCTATAAATTTGTATTTTTCATACTACATGTATTATACATGTATGGATTTTTATATTACATTTATATATTACATACATTTATATGCACTCATACTTATCATACTGTACTACTCATTTGTACTGAAAAATGTGGGATGACTGAAATATATAATTATGTATTTATATCCTATACTTATCATTTATTGCCCAAATAAATCCAGTATAATAAGGTGTAACCGTGTGATCACAAATCCTACACTCTGTGTCCGGTGGAGCCAGTTAAATCACAGTTGCACGTTCCCTAGTTTATTCCTTTCTCTTGACGGGAAAAAGTAGCACAGACACTACAGCACTCTTCTGAGCAGAAACATTATCCTGGCCTTTATCGTGGTGTACTCATGAACAATGAAAAATCATAGCTAAAAGCTGGAAAACAAACATAGTCATTTCAGTACTGAGACCAGGCACTTCTTTTGTTGTAGGGGTTGGTGACCCTAAGAGAGGGGCTGTCAAATGCATTTGGAGCCGTCATGGAGGAAGGAGCTCCTCGGCATTCTCCTTGCTCATCCCGCACTGGCTTCATGCTGGACGCTTCGCTCTTATCTGCTGTCCCCTGGTCAGACTGTCATTAGCATAGAAAATATAGCTTCTGTTTTGTCAGTGTTTTCTTTAATTCTATCATATTAAGTAAGGCCTGACCAACTAACTTCTGCAAGCTAAACTATTCCCACCATGTTTAAAGGGAAATCCAAATTATTTGACCTACCAGAAGGTTGTTACATCAGGAAAAGAAGCCAGACCCAAGAGTACATATTGAATTATTCCACTCACATAAGATATTTTTAAAAACAGGCAAAATTAATCTATCTGTCAGAAGTCAAGGCAGTGGTTACTTTTGGGGGGAACATAGTGAGTGGAACGGTGTATGACAGATGTGTGCGGAGTGTTGGTAATGTTCTATTTCGTGATCTGGATGCCAGCTAATCAGTTGCATTTAGCTCGTGAAAATTCATCAAGCTTAAGATACGTGTATTTTCTGTATGGATATTTTATTTCAGCTCAATAAAAAATTTGGGTTTTGTGTCAACTCCATCTGAAGTAAATGGAAAACTTGGAACTTGGGCATCTTTTTATCAAACTACATGTTAGAGTCATTTAAAGGTTTTGTCGCATGTCTCATCCTCCAGGAATGAGTAAGGCAGCACAGATTTCCTACGCTCCATTTATTTATTTTTTAATTTTATTTTCAATCCTAATTGAGTCTATGAAGCAACCAGACTTAGTGTAAAGTTCTGTATTTCCACCTTCTTTATAATATCTTCCACAGAAAATAATTACAGAAACACAGAAAATGACTTCTCCAGGGAAGACAATGTGCACGGGAGGCCACTTCCTGAACTATCTCCTTCAAGAAGTACTTCATCTCTATTCGGGAAGAATTACAAATTAACATTCCAACTCCAGAGATCAATACCTACAATAGGAGAGGGACAAAAGTGAAAAGAATGTCCTCAGACTTAATTTACTAGCAAGAAAGAACACTCAGAGAAACAAAGACTGAGAACACTCAGCTCTCTTTTGAAACCATGGAAAGACCACTTTCTGCCATATGAATGAAGACAGATTTGGTACAAAACATTAGTTTGCTATTGTTTCACCTACCCTATCCTGCTTATTTGGGCCCAATAGGAATTTTACCCACTAGCTGAACCCTGGAGTCCACCCCACCCCACCCCCCAAGAATTTGCTTTTCCTGTTTGGAATGGTGGCCACTTCCAAGCAAACCAACAGACCCCAGGTATTCAATCTCTGACAAACCAACTACTATTAAGGGACTTGGGTAGAACCAGGGCTCAGAGAAAAGATGCCCTCTCACAACTGGCCTAAGGTGAACCAGGAGACAGGGAGTGGTATGCAGCAGCACTCAGACTGCACTACTCATACTCAAGATCTGCTGAGTCCTCTGAGCAACAAAGGAAAAGAATTCAACTACCAATAAGGAAAAGTGTTTTGAAGGGAACTGAAAAAGAAATGTCTCCTACTCTTCCTTTCAAAGGCAGTGGCAGGTCTAGAAGGGCTGCCATAGACAACTAGTGAAGACATCCAAAAGATTGGAGTGCACTTACATGTGATCCTAAACCTTCGGCATGTTCCCTGTTGCAACAACATGTAATATCACACAGTCCTGTCTCTACATGGCTGCAAGCTGTCCCCCAACCTTCATGTGGGCAAATCCTTCTTCTGCAAACCTTTGCAGGTTGCACTTATTTAACACTTCACCAAGGAAGCAAAATTAGAGGAGGGAGAAGAAGAGGAATGGGAGGATTAAAACCAAACAAATCAATTTTATAAAAAAAAAAAAAAAAAAAGCTTCCCAGTTTAGTGTAAAAGCGTAGTCTAATGGAGAACGTGACACAGGGGAAAACGGATGTCTGGCTAACTCCCAAGGCAGAAATCATGACTCATCAAAGCTTTCAGTGGGGACCTAAGGCAACTTCACATTTGTCTTGAGTTCACCTTCACGCCAAGAAATGCTCTCTGCACTGGAAACTGGGAAACTTGAGTGTGTGCCCGGCATCTATGACAGTAGCTATGAAGGCCTGGACAAAGCCCTAGAAGTCTTTGGGTCTGGGCTTCCTCGTGCGTAGGTGATCACCAAGGTCCCCTCTAGCTATAACAGTCTGTACTTGGTATTCCCAGTTCCCATAGCCTAAAGGGATTTGGTCCGCTGGGGGGAGCTGCAGTACATCCCTCTCCTCACAAACTCCAGCACCCCACCCCCCACCCCGGCCCAGACTCTGGGGAGATACTGATGTTCTAGAAGTAGGTGGGGAGAGGGTGCAAAGCCCTTTTCTCCGTAAAAGGGGCGGCAATTCCAAGAGTCCAGTCCCAGCAGACGCTGCTCCCTGCCATTCCGGAAGCACCCTCCACCCCCAGCCCCTGCCCCGGGGTTAGATGCTCCAGAGATGAGGGCCTCGCAGAACCCCAGGAAGCCTAGCAGGGGGGTGAAGAATACAGAGCAGAAGGGCGGGAGCCTCTCCAGGCAGGAAGAGGGCTAGAGAGATCCGGAGGGGTGCTGGGGACCCGCCGGGCGGGGAGACGCGCCTGGGGCAGGGCAGGAGAAGGGCAGCCCTTATCAGTTCCCAACGCCCCCTGGCTTGGCCCGTGGAGGTCCCGGCCGAGCCACTAGTCCCCCTGCGGGGAGCGAGGGGCGGGTCTGAGGGCGGAGGCGACAGGGCCCAGCTGCGGCGCGCTGCTGCGACCCCGTCACTCGCCGGCCGCCTCTGACCCTAACCCTCCGCCCGGTCCGCGAGCTAGCGCAGCAAAACAAAACAAACTCGTGCCGGTTTCCTGTTGTGCAACCCAGTCCTGAGTAAGTCGGGCCGAAAGGGCGCCGCCGCTGGCCCGCGGCTGGGAAACCCAAGCGGCGGGGACCAGCGCGCTGCCCTTCCCGGCCCAAGCTGGGATTCCGGGGCAGCCGCGGCCCGCAGCTCCCACCGAGCTCCCAACCCTCGGGTCTCCTTTCGCTTCTTGCCTCCCTAACACCCCCAACAAGTCGAGGGCGCGACTCGCGAAGCCAGAAACAACCTTTCCCAAAGCTTCTCCCTCCAGGTACCTAATTGAATCATCCATAGGATGACAAATCCGTCAGGGCCAAGTTTTCCAGACACTTGGGTAACTTCCTCATCCCCGAGGTGACTTGTCAGCTCCAGTGACTAACTTTAAGTGTTGCTTGGGGCAAGGTGTGTGTCTAGGAGAGAGCTGGCTGCTCACTCACGCTTTCCAGAGAGCGGCCCGGATCGACTTCAAAATACACACAGGGTCATTTACAGGGACTGGAGCCGCGAGCAGGACAGAGCGCCGGAGACTGAGACATTTTCCAAACAGCGCTGACATTTTGTCGGGCCCCAGAAAAATGTAAACGCAAGTGACGAACCCGGTGTGCGAGCGTCTGAGTATGTCTGCGCATTTTGCGGCGTGGGAGGTTATAGTTATAGTCCTGGCGGCTGCGGGTCACGGAACCCCTCCCAGCGACAAGCGAACGTACCCCCAACCCAAGGACCTTCCGGAGCAATGGGGACATTGTCTTTGGCGAGATGCAGGCATGCAAAACAGCCTTAGTGGAGCTCCCCAAACACGTGGAACTGGAAAACGCAACTACAGCCCCGGGTGAGCGCGCGGGACCTCACGTCACCCCATCAATTCCCACTTCTCCAAAGTTTCCCTTCAGTGGGGACTCCTGGGTGGCGTGCAGGACCATGCCCCTACGTCCTGTAACTTGCCTTGATTGTGTGGCCCTCTGGCCCCTGTTGTTTAAAAGAAAAACCAAAAACAAAAACTCTTCCTAATTAAAGAAACTTTAATACCTTGTTGATTTCCTTTCCGTCTTCTACACTCGGTGCTCTTAGGGAACTGACAACAACAGGGCTTGATTCCTAATCCAGGGTTGCTATCTCAACAAACAGAGCCTTTAGAAAATCTGGGGCTGGGGGGTGCGCGTAGCCTTAAACCCGCGCGAACGCCACTGGCTCAGCGTGGAAAACTATTTCTAATCCCTAGTTTGTGTCTCTGAGCGTTAACTCCCCCACACTCTCAAGCGCCAGTTTCTCCCGTCTCCCGCCTGCGAGCAAAGTTCCTCTGGTATCCACTTACCAGGTAACCCGGATTTCCACAACAAAGCCAGGCGTGCGAGTCCCTTCCCCGGCCAGCCTGCGAATGACAGCAGAGGCCAGCGCTGGCGAGGAGTAACTTGGGGCTCCAGCCCTTCAGCGCGCTCCACGGGTTCTGCCTCCTTCGGAAATGAAAACTCCCATCCAAGCCGGGGGACGGAGCGCGGAAACCCGGCCCAAGTGCCGTGTGTGTGCGCGCGCGTGTGCGAGGGCAGCGGCCGCAGGGGGAGGAGGAGGCAGAAGGGGGGTGGCTGGACCCTCGGCATCAGCTCATTCTCCCCCCACACATACACATACACACGCAAATGTTTTTAAAAAGTTGAGTTTCGACTTTGTGCCTCCCCTGTCCTGCTCATCCTCGCCCTGGGCCGGGGGATGCGTCTGGGGGCCGGTGCGGGATGCTGGCTAATTGCTTTCGGCGGGTTCCGCTGGGAGAGCGCCGGTGCGAGCCTGGACGGCTGCGGGCGGGCGTTGGGGGGGGGGGGGCGGGGGGGGGCAACGGTATCGGCCCTGGCGCTGGTGCCCTTGCGCGCCGCGCTCTGGGCTGCAGGGGCGGCGCAGTGTGGACGCGGCCGCAGGGGGGAGGGGGGAGGGAGGGAGGGAGAGAAGCGGGGGAGAGGCGGCCCCGCGAGGAGTGTGGATGTGTGTTTGGCCGCGAGGGCCGGCCTGTAGCCAGCTGCTTCCTGAGTGTGAGCGCTGGAGGGGGAGGGGGGAAAGCGTGGGGGCGGGCTCGCTGGTCACCAGGCTGGCCAATTCGATGGCTGCGCCCATGTCTCCCTGTCCACGCAAACACACACACTCCTTCCCGTGTGCCAGGGAGGTTAGGCACTCCAGAACAGGGTAACAGCAGGGAGATACTTTGCCTTCTTTCTTGAGCCTTATTTGTTGAATTGGCTTTGAAAAAGTATCCGCGTTTCAACAGGATCTGATGTCAAATAGTAAAGAACAAGTGGGGGGAAAATACCCAATAGTAAAATTCAGAGAGAAAAACTTTCCTAAAAGTGGGAAATGGCAAAAGAGTCTTTCTAATATACAGGATCAGATGAAAATAACTTCGAAAATGGCTAGGTGAAGCACAGAGGTTGCCTTTGGCATCTCTTCTAAGTATAAGCAGAGAAGAAATGGAAATGTTACCTGAATATAAAATTCTAAAAACAGGCTGTTAGGAATGGAAGCACACTCCCTGCGTGTATTGCGTCTGTACGTGGTGCCTGCTCCTTGAGAAGTCAACAGCCCCATCTTCATACCCCACCCCAGCTGCGACCCCGGCCTTTCTGCTTGGCTTGGTCAAAGCCCTCCAGAGGTTGTCCCCAGAAGGCCAACCGGTGGTGGTTCCCCAAGATACTGCCACAGAGGCACAGACCTCCATCTTGGGAATCGAGGTATCTAAAGCACAAACGCCCTGCAGTTAGGCCTTTCTCTAATGACCCCTAGAACTCACCAGTCCCGGGGCACCCAGGAGGCTCAGTAGGATAAGCATCCGACTCAGGTCATGATCTTAGGCCAGTGAGATCAAGCCAACTACATCTCCATGCTGGGTGTGGAGCCTACTTAAGATTCTCTCTCTCTTCCCCCCCGCTTCCCATTAAAAAAAAAAAAAAAAAAAAAAGAATTCCACCAGTCCTTATATTCTATTCTAGGGCTTTCGCTCAAATGTAAATTAGCATTCCTACGAGCAAGACAAAGCCCTCAAGTACACAAATGACTCTCCCCAAAAAACCAAACCAAAAGGGTTGTTGATAATTTTCATTTCTCTTACTTCAGAAAGAATATTACTAGAGTGGGTCTGTATCCAAGATATTGACATCCCAGAAAAAAGTCCATTTTCACAACACTTCTTATGCCTTGTTATGGTCTGCTCTTCAAGACTCCCTTTAGGGGAAGGCATTTTTTTCCCTCTCCTAAAGACACAAACTCATCAGAATATTAATCATCAGAATATCTGTCAGCAGAAGTGGAGGGAGGGAAATAAATTTATAAGTGCTTAGGATATGTCATTCTGTCAATTTTCCAGTTTCTCTCTCTGTTCTTCATCTCCTTTAAAAGTATCCAAGCCCAGGATGGCAATAGATGGGTTCAACCACACACACAAAAAAGACTCATAAAACGAAGCATGCAGCAACAACACAAAAACAAAGAACCCAAGCGGTGGAAGTTGCTATGACTATTCCGTTGTGGCTAGTTATTGCAACATGCCTGACACTCACAGAAAAACTCTTCCTCATTAACTCCAGCCTCCAGGAACAGAGCAAGATGGGATCACTGACCCTTTAATGTGTCTCAGGAAATTCTCTTCATCCAGACTCCCATGCTATACACAGGGCTCCCCAGGAACTAGGCAAGTCTGGTGGAAGCTGCAAAAAACTGATCCACCATCTCTCAAATATCATTTTAAATACAATGGTTTTCATGCATGAAATGATATCCTAGGGGCTTGAAGAAGCTTCCAAAGCTTCCCACTTGATAGGAATAGCTTAGATGGAAGAGAAAAATCTTGTGCTACACCCTACTTTAATCAATGGCTCATGGAAATAAAACACTGAGAAAACTATGAGTCATCAACCTGGAGATCCCCAAAATTCTCTTCACTTAGAAGAACCCTAGGGCAGGAATGTCATTTTTTATTTAGGTGGGATTTTCATGAGCCTCTAACATTCCTAAGACCCTTACCACTAAATAGGTACAGTACTTCACTTGACTTTTTTTTCCTGTGGCCAGGAATGTAGATCTGCAATGTCCTTACGTTCCATGGGATATAGTAAAAATGCAGCATTCCCAATAAAACCCTGGAGTGACTCAGAATGAGATCTGCACCTCTTCTAGACTGAATTGGTCAGCAGGGGTGGGGGAGGGGAGAGTAAGAAATGGTGGGAAAGGAAACAGTGTAGTTCAGAAAGGACATTCTCCCTTCCCCAGCAGCTCTCCATCATGCTTAGGAATCACGGCCAGCAGCCTTTCAGCCAGAGGTGGGAACTGCCGTCTCGTTGCTACCTTCCCTCTCTGGAGCCGGGGTTGTGTGTATCTCAACTGCTGACTCAGGGCAGCTGACTCAGCAGACAGAACCCTGCTGCCAGCTCAAGTCCAGTTCTCATTCACTGGAGGAATATTCAGTGAGAACCTACTCTGTCCCAGGATGGGGGGTAAAGGAATGAAGACTTGTAGGCATTGCACAAGGGAAGAGGTCACAGAAAGCATTTTGCCCAGTGCCAGGGACGTAGCAAACCCTCAAGAAATGACGGCTCTGCGTAGAGTGCTTATCCCAGCGAGAGTATGAATAGCCGTTGGTGGTCTCCTGCATGGGAGCGAGGAAGCTGAAGCTCAGTGAGAGTTACAGAGAGGGAGACGCAGAGCTAGGTCTCCCAGTCTTGAAGCCCCAAAGTCCTTGTAACACTGCTAGCCACAAAGTAACACCGCGTGTTCTCTGAATGTGTGCAAAATACACAGCAAGTATATAAAGTGCAAGGCACCCTGTGATCAGTGTCAGATACGGCAGCTGAGTGCGGAGGAGGCGGGCCTGCTGCGCACCACGTGCACTGGCTCGGCTGTTTCAGCCCGACTTCAAAGAGGGGTGGAGAACTGATAAGCAAAGAAGACCACTGCAGGTGGAAGGGCCAGCCTCAGGAAGGCACAAAAGGCACAGATCTCGTGTATCTGCTCACACCAAGCAAGAGTACAAAACAGAACTCACACAGCAACAGGAGCGGAACACAGTGGACTCAGGGAGGGAACATCCTAACTGCAAACCTTCAGGAGAACTGTTATTTGTGTCCTTCTGAGGGATCCGACAGCAAACCTTTACAAACTTGCAAAGAACTACGATCAGATTCCTACTCCCGTAAAATGTCTATAGAGAGAAACAAGTTTTAACCCCCAAATGCAGATAAGTTGAACTAACAGCACCAGTGATAGTCTGCCTAACTGCGAGTGCATGCGCGCGCGCGCGCGCGCGCACACACACACACACACACACACACACACACACACACACACGGGAGTTGGCAAGAGTCCAGTTATGTAGAAATGCAGTGGAAAAAGTCAGTGTTTGCCAACTTAGAGAGGGGAAATAAATGTGTCAGATGGAAAATTTCCATTTTACCTTCCTAAGCGAATAGTACAAATAGTGGAATGTTATCAGTGCTTGATACCCTAATAAAACATTTAAGTTGATCTTTCAACTAATTTTGCCACAAGTGTAGTCAGCCCAGACTCTCCTGCTTCCACAGCAGTGATGCAATTTTTAAAAAATTATTTACACCCATTCCATTCACAGCATCATACCTCTTTTCCTAAGGTTGAAACTATAAATCAGAGTCTAAAATGTATCACTCCTCAAGCAACTGACCAAAATCTGAAATATTTTACTTGATACAATGCCTCTTCATCTTCTTTTGTTGGTAAAATTTTTCTTCTTATTTTATACAAACCCGATTGAGATGCATCTTGTGTTCTCCAAAGGTTGACAGGATATTTCTTGACATACTACTAAGGTATATCTACATTTACCAAAATAAAAAAAATAAGTTCATGGACATACACAATATTCCACAGGCAGCCAGTCTCCTACTTTTACCACTCAGGACCTATACTGGCCACTTCCATATGGTACATAATATAAAATTAATTACCTCCTCATAAGGCTATCTGTCCCTAAGTTGCCTTCTTGAAGTGCCTTCTCATAGGTAGAATTTACATTTCTTCCCAAGCCTTTCATGGCCTAGCAATACAGCTGGGCCCTGGTAAGTAATTAGTGCTAAGTGAGTGAATGAATTAATGAGGAAGTGAAAGGACATTTTTTTCTGCTTTGAGAGTTGGTGAACAGCACTAAGGACTGTCTTTACACATGGATGTAATCATTCCAATACTCCAAAAGAGTCCAGACACCTGACATTCTCTTTCTGGGCCCCATGGCTCATCATTGTAAACGGAAGGTTCTTACTTCTTGGGGAAGAAAACTCACTGTCTAAGCAATGCTTACCATCAGGAGGGTGAGCCTCCTCCTCCTCCTCCCCCTCCCTCTTCCCCTCCTCTTCCTCCTCTGCCCCAATGATCCTCTTCCATCTGACACCCCACTCCTCTCGTGCCACACCACACCAGGTCATTTGCATCACATCCTGAATTCTACCAACAGGAAAAATTATGTACTACATTTGGGAAGAAAAAAGAGGGGAAAATATGGAATGAGGGTGCAGGGAGGAAGATGAATTTTTTTAAAAACAAGAGGAAGCTAGGGCGCCTGAGTGGCTCAGTCGTTAAGCGTCTGCCTTCGGCTCAGGTCATGATCTCAGGGTCCTGGGATCGAGCCCCGCATCAGGCTTCCTGCTCCGCAGGAAGCCTGCTCCTCCCTCTCCCACTCCCTCTGCTTGTGTTCCCTCTTTCGCTGTGTCTCTCTGTCAAATAAATAAATAAAATATTAAAAAAAAAAAAAAAAAACAAGAGGAAGCTAGGGCACCTGGGTGGCTCAGTTGGTTGAGTGTCGGACTCTTGATTTTGGCTCAGGTCATGATCTCAAGATCCTGAGATCGAGCCCCACATTAGGCTCCAGGCTCAGTGCAGAGTCTGCTTGTCCCTCTCCCTCCTCCTCTGCCCCTCCCCAAATGTGCACACTCTCTCTTTCTCTCTCTCTCTCTCTCTCAAATAAAAATCTTTTTAAAATATAAATAAAAATAAAAACAGGAAGCGAAGAAGGGAAGACAGCATTAGGATAGCATCAGGATAAGTGAAAACAATGAGTAAGCTGTGGGTAGAATTAAACTCTGGAAAAAAAAAAAAAAGTGATCCAGTGGCTCTTTGGACTCCTCTCCACTCACCTCAAATTCTAAATACACTTGCCTGCAAGGGAGTTTGAATGCATTTAGAAATTGTCTACAAATTCTAAGGCCCTGATCCTGAAGTACTCAGGAGGTTTTCACATCCATAAACACTTCTATCCCCCTTTTGACCCTGTAGAGGATGGGGGGAGTACCATTTTATTGTCCATCAGACAAATGACCAACTTCCCCCAAAGGAAACCAACCCTGGGCAAAGTGTTGGCTCCCTGTAGGCTGGAACACTGTTCCAAGTTCATTGTCTGCATTACTTCCATTAATTCTAACGACATCCCAATTAGGTGAGAGTTAGCACAAGTTCTATTTTACAAATGAGGAAACAGAGGCAGAGAGTAGGTTACCTTTGCAGCGTTATCCAGCTCGTGGGGGAACGGCCAGGCTTCAAGGAGAAACGTTCTCCCACATTAACCATTCCTCTACTATTCTTTCCATGCAGGGTGCCCTGCTTCCCCCAATTTATTTGTCCATTGGCTCAGGCAGGATGGTGTGTTGGAAGTAGGGTGGACTCTGGAATCAGAAAACCTAGAAATCCTAACTCTACCACTTCCTAGGAGACCTCGGGCTGGTTCCTGAACCTCTTAGGACCTCAGTTTCCTACCTGAGTTACTGCAAAGATTGAGTGGAAAGTATGAAACTGGCCAGCACACATACAACCAGGAGCTTCCTCTATTGATGAAGGACACAGCACAAGAACACGGGGGAAATTAACCCCTGCCCCTGCTCCAGGAATGGGCATGATGTCTCTGAGAGAAATCTCTCTCCCCCGGTCAAAGTGAATGGCTCATAAATTCAGACCTAAGCCAATCAGGCCCCCCCCAGGCCAGAGAGATTGGTTCACTGATGGGCATGTGACTTAATTTGGGCCAATATGATGTAAAGAGGAAAGCTCTGGCTACAGGGATTGGTTCAATGATGGGAATATGACCCAATTTGGGCCACTGAGATGTTCTCATGAGAGGAAAGCTCTTTGGTAGCTTCTGAGTATGGCATCTCTTCTCTCTAGGGAGCCACTAGAAAGATGGCCTTTCCTCTTCTGTGTGTTGTGAAGAGACGGAGAGGAAGCTTCCTTTCTTTTAGCCTGCCAAGGAAGGTGACACTCTGCAGAGAGCAGGGTGGAGGAGGTAGCAGAAAACAGACCCAGAGCCCTGATGGAACCATACCTGATCTCCATCCGGTCTCTGGACTGTTTCATCTGTGGGAGGCAATACATCCCTCGTATTTTTTTTTTAAACAAATAGCTGACAACTTATAGAAATACCTAAGGTGTTCAGTGTATTGTGGAGGGTACAAAGAAAAACAATACTTAAAAATTTAAAGGGGTTCACCACCCAATAATAAATACTTAGTTTTTGTGATATCATTTTAGCCTGGTTATTTAAAAAAATTAAGTTATGGCTCATGTTCTTTTTGAGATCCTCTTACCATTTGGTCAGTATAATATTAAATAAGAGGGTGCCTGGGTGGCTCACTCGTTAAGTGTCTGCCTTCGGCTCAGGTCATGATCCCAGGGTCCTGGGATCGAGTCCCGCATCGAGCTCCCTGCTCCGCGGGAAGCCTCCTTCTCCCTTTCCCACTCCCCCTGCTTGTGTTCCTGCTCTCTCTCTCTGTCAAATAAAAAAATAAAATCTTAAAAAAAAATAAAAATAAACAAGAGACAGTTCACTTCCCCAGTAATTACACAATTCCCCCTTTCAGACCAGCTGGTCAACCTTTGGGGGTCAGCTAGAGTAGCTTATCCATTTGGTTGTCAGACAAGTGCCTCAAAAAGCCTCAAAAAGAACTATGTGTTCTCAGTTACTGGCTGACAAACAGAGCCCCAGAACTCAGCACCTAATAGGAAGGGTGTGCATTCCCAAATTCCTATTGAAATTGGACTTTATCTCACTCCCAGATAAAACAGAGTCAAGATTTTCCTGGAATGACATTCGGAAATAAAAAAGACTTGTATAGAAGTGACTGCTCAGGCATCTCTGAGTCCCACTCATTTCTGTTGTTGCCTGAGGAAGTTTTGTTATTCATCCTACCTGAGGAAGTTTCAGTTCAGCCTGGAACGCCGCCTCCCCCATCCCCATGCTCTTCTATCTTGTGTTTTGTAACTGAACGTCATTTAAAACTCAGCTATAGATACCATTTGGGGCTACTGGCGTAAGCAGCAGGAGCAGAAAGCCCTCAGATTCTAGACTGAATTTAGGGGCCAGCAGTTAGACAGTCTGAGCTTGGTAAGAATGATGCTGTCTCAGCTGGTTGCATAGGTCAGAAATGTTCTCCCTGCCACTGCTTTCACTTTCCTTCCAGCAAGAAGGGGACATTAGGGAGAAAGTGTGAGTGGCAAGTTATAAGCCATAAGCTTAAGATACAGCTTAGTTACGGCAATACTAAAAGCTCACATTTATTAGGCAAAGTCCTTGAGATCCTTGATCTCATTCAATCCTCACAGAGATCAGTCTAATAAGTGGTAGAGGCAGAACGAGAACCCAGCTATGGCTCCAGGGCACATGATCTCAGCCACACCGCTCTGCTGCGCCCCCCAGAGTACTGCTTATTGGAAAACATCCTGATGAGCTATGTGGTAAAAACAATTATATGTAAACTTCATAAATAAAATATATAGTATAAATGGTATGTGTCATGACCAGTTACAGGACACTACCAAGTGACACTATGGTTCCTCAAAACCTATGTTGAACACTGTTCAAGTCCCCAACCTTTGCATCTGCTCTTCTGTCTATACTGAATGACCCTTATTGTCCACTTCTGCTCTGTGAGGCTTTCTATTATAGGGAGAATAATGTCCCCCCCAAAATGCCCATATGCTCATCCCTGGAATCTGTGAATATGTTAGGTTAAATGGCTAAAGGGAATTAAGGTGCAGATGGAATTAAAGTTGCTAATAAAATGATGATTCTGGATCATCCAAGTGGGTCCAATGTAATCACAAGAATCCTTAAAAGTGGAAGAGGGAGGCAGACGAGGAGCTTCAGAGACAGTGATCTGGCAACCACAAAGGACCATGTTACTGTGGCTGTGGAGACGGAGGAAGGAGCCACGAGCCAAGGAATGAAGGCAGCAACTAGAAGTTGGAAAACACAATGAAGCAGTCATCCCTAGAGCCCCCCGAAAGGAAGCAGCCCTGCCAACACTGGACCTTAGCTTAGTGAGACCCATGTCAGACCCCTATCTTACAGAACTGTGAGATGTGCATTGGTTCAAGCCACTATACTGAGGGCGGTCTGTCACGGCAGCAAGAGAAAACATAGCTTCCGAGCTCTCCTCTCTCCCCTCAGCCCCAGAGCCAAGCACCACACGCGCTAGGTCCCCAAGGAATATGGCCCTTGCTTGTACTGAACATGAATTATGCTATTGGGGAACCGGGTCTACACATGCCAGGCCCTCCCTCGATTCCCTCGGGAGCACTGCGAATGAGCATCCAGATTCATCCAAAGCCACAACTCTGCCTCTGCCCACCTTCTGTTGGGAGGAGGGGCAATGTCAAGTGAAATGACCAAAAGGCCATGAAGTGGAAGTTAGCGGTGGGCAGGAGGAGGAGGAAATAAGAGAACAGCAGGAGGATGTAGGAAAGAAAAAGGTAAAGGGGTTAACAGGAGAAGAGAAAAGGGGAGCAAAAGATAAAGGAGGACAATGGGGTCAGAGAACAGGAAAAAGACCCAGAGCCTGGTGGTGGGAGAGAAGAGAGAAGATGAAGCGGGGGCCTTGCTGTCTGCCCCCTCCCGTCCCCCCAAGCACCTGACGTCCCTCTCCTCCCACCTTCCCGAGCTCCTGCCCACTCTCAGGCTCTGGTTCTAGGGCCTGGTGCCCCCAGCGGCTTCTCATGCTGGCTGCCCTTCAGAATACCTGGGGACGCTCTTCACACACCTGGCCAGGCCTCCCCCCCTAAGATTCTGATCGAGTGGCCTGGATGAGATCTGGTCATCAGGACTTTCTCAAACTTCCCAGGGACTGCAATGGGTAGCCAGGGTGAAGAAGAGCTGTCACAGAGGCCTCTCCGCCCTCTTCAGCTCACCTGGAATGGGCGCTGCACTCAAATCAGAGCCCTGGTCTGTGTCCTGCACTCGGCACTCATCCTAAAGCTGGAGATGCCGCATCGAGCTGGTTCCGGGACGCAGATCCTAGAGCTGAACTGCTGGGACTCAGTCCTGGCTCCACACTTGCTGGCCAAGGAACCCTGGGGGAGTCACTCTCTGCGCCTGTCTCTCCAGCTGCAGAACAGGAATGAGCACTGTCGCGAACACGCAAGGGGTTAATATTTGAGAAGCCCTCAGAGTAGTGTCTGCCACCCTGAGTGTATGAAATAAGCATTCGTTAGATAAAATAGTCAGCCTGCTTCATTTCCAAATTGTTATTCTATCTTGCCATGCTCTTTAACCTTTTGTGTATATGACCCTGCCCCCTCAACGAACAACTGGGCTCTCCTATAATCCCCACTACACCAAAGCACTGCACTCTGCATAAGAGACGCTCAATAAAGTTGGTTAAGTGAACAAAACAAAATCAGAAAATAATTTTTAAAACAATCTATTCATTAAAATCAAGAACTGGCTATGAAATAACAGTCATTTAGGGATGCCTGGGTGGCTCCGTTGGTTAAGCATCCCACTCTGGTTTTGGCTCAGGTCATGATCTCAGGGTCGTGAGACTGAGCTCTGCATCTGGCTCCGTGCTCAGCGGGGAGTCTGCTTGGGATTCTCTCTCCCTCCTCCTCTGCCCCTCCCCACCCCACGCGCGTGCTACCCCAGGAGCTCCTCTCTAATGAGCAATCCCCTCAGGAGGAAAGGGGTACAGGACACATGGGCCCGAAGGGAGAGTGGAAGCAAAAGGAAATGTGAGGCAGGAGGAGTCCTGAAGTGGGTACTGAAACTGGAGCACTGCTGATTGTCTAGCAGGTTCAGAAGGACAGAAAAGAAGACTACGAAGAACAGGGGCGGAGGTGCTGGAGAAATACCCAGTTGAGGGGAATAAAGGCCACAGAAAGCAAACTTTGCTCCCTGTGATTGTGCCTACGGCTGGCCCAGCCTAGATTTCTATTTAGATGGCAGATTTGCATACACACTCATATACATTTTAACTCTGAAAGTAGACCTTCCATATGTGTTTTATTTACTCTCATTTCTTTTTTATCTTTACCAGTTGGCCTACTTTTTTCTTCTTCACATTACATCAGGAGACCTTCATTGCAACCAGCCACTCAGCTTGGGGATGGTGGAATAACTTCGAAAAAGACATTTGAGACGAGATGTAAAACTTTGTATTAGGGTACAATAACATTTACAAGGCACAAATTTGGCGGCCAAAAGATTTCTCTCAAAGGTATGAAAAAATGCCTGTGCTCTATTTTCAAAGAAACCAAATAAGACATGGTCCCTGAATCACTGTCTGAATGCAAACAGCATTTGGCTTTGATCTGAGTTGTTGAAAACTATGACCAATTTATCCCACGGATGCCAAACCATCAGAGAATGTTTTTAAGTCTGGATTTCCATATCGGGATTCAGCTACACACTTTTTCTCTTCATTTCACATTACACAGGGCCAACCCAAAATAGTACTTCCAACAATGGATGTAGTTGGAATGATGATTTCATATCTGGGAGCAGAAAAGCACCTAGTAGCAAGGAGTAGAAAGCTCTTTTGCTATAGACACACTCCTGTGTCCTGGGAAAAAATACAGAATCATAAGTGAACAGTAAATGGGATTGTTGGATGTAAAAATCCTCCTCTGCTATATTAATGATGATTTCATAGGCAGGCTCAGCCAGTTTCTGATTAAATGGTTGATAAGGAAAATCTCCAAAACTCATTTTTCTAGTGTATGTGCCCCAACAAATCTGCCCCAGGCCGTGCCTGTCAGCCTTCTTCCTGCCTTCTACCTCGTCCAAGAAGAGTCCGTGGTGATTTTCTAAATTTCATTTATGAACTTAAATCCTAAATATGCTCACATAGCTGGGAGAGGAACGGATCCAGCCCCACAGGAAAGTGCAACAGCTGTCTTGCAAACATGTGGTGCATACCAAGACCCTCCTGTAATGAGTCAATACCCCAGGATTACTCGCCCCTGGGTCTCAGTGGATTTTTTTTTTCCAGGGGTGGGGGGCACTATGAGGACTTGGTCAGCACATAAAGTACTTCTCACTCTGCCAACATCCTTCTGAAATAAGTAACTGGGGGTGGTCATGTTGATGTTTTACATAACTTCTCTATATCTTAGGGTTCCAAATCACCTGAAGATAGGCCCTTATCTAAAATCACAGTCTGAAGCTAGAGATCAGACTTATTCAGAATTCTGGGTACATCTATGGCTTTCTATACATAACACAAGGTTAAGAGGATTTAGACAGCTCCTAAGGATGGCGTTTTCACAGAAGGGCCACATCTGAAAGCTGGAAGTGTCTTTACGGAAGTTCTGAATTCCAGAGGGTCTGTGGATAGAAGTGTCTACCTGCTGTAATCCCATGTCTTTTGTTTTAGGTACCTTATTCTGAGAAGAGGTCCCTAAGCTCATCAGACTCCCAAAGGGGTCCACACACAACAAAGTTTTCCTGGACACACAACTTTCCGCTCCAGCCCCCTCATCCTGGAGCTGTGTCCACTGCCCCGCCCTCCCACACCAGATTCACTCCAAACCTAACTGGCAGACTCCCACCCTCACCCTGACTGACACCAGCTCCCTGCCCCCCCAACCCCAAGCCTCAGGGACCTGACCCTCCTGCATCAGCCTTATCAACCCCCTCTGCTCTCTGGGTTCCTCTCCCTCGCCTTCTACTATACTATAATTTCCTGTTTGCTTTTGTTTTTCCGAAGTCGGCTAGCAATGGCTGGCTGACTGGCTGGGAACAGGGGAGATGGCTAGATCACAGATCACAGGAATTTAGTTCTAGGATGTTTTAATTTTCAGAGTGAGGCTGTTTTAATTTAACAATCAGAAAAAGAGAGATTTTTCTTTCAAGTTCTTTATTGCTGTTCTTCCTCCAAATTTCTCCTGATTGCTTCTCGTATTGCTCTTCCTCCTTCTGCCACCTGCATGTGCTCTTCCCACAATGCCCTTCACTTCTTGCTTGCCTCTGTGAGGGCCCCTCTCTCACTCGGACACCGCACAGCGGAACATAAGGAGGCCTGGGGGCTGGGCAGGCCTGAATGTGAATCCTGGCTCTCCTAGCTGTGCGTCCTCACCCCTCAGCTGATCGCTCCATCTTTCTGCTACTCCACTTACTCAACACCACGAAGAACCAACAGTTCCTAGGCGCTTATCCTGGCCACACTCTTTATCTGCATTAACTCATTTAATCCCCACAACAGCCCTATGAGGGGAGCGATGTTATCCCCATTTAATGCATGCACATACCAAGGCACAGAAAGATTACATTTCTTGCCCAATAAGTAGCTCCTCTATGTATCCTAGTCTTCTGGCTTCAGAGTCTGCCCTGTCAGCACTACACTATGTTGCCTCTTAGGGGAAGGAAAAAAATCCTCTAAAATGAAAGTCACACACCTGTAGAACAGTACTCCTCTGCTGTTAGAGATAACATGGGTGGGGGAATGCCCGGCACGGCGCCGTCACCATCATCTTCCTCTAAAGATCCTTACACTAACTCTGGCCAAACTCATCTGCCTACAGAGTCCACAGGACTCTTAGCTGTCTTCCTCTGCAAGCCACTGTCACCCTCTCACTTAGTTTTTCTGCCCACTGTACCCCTCCTCTACCCCGTTTCACCTTCGCCATCCTGCTTGCCCCAAGTTGCTGGCATCTGGCCATTGCTCAGTCCCCGTCACAACTTGGGGCCCTCAGTTCTCCTCACTAGTCTCCCTGCCTCCACTCTGGCCCTCCACAAATGTGATGGTCACACTACTTCAAATATGGATGGTGCTGGACCTGACTCCTTAACCTCAGGCCTCACACCCTCCCTCTAGCAGTGTCCCCTGCCCAATAGCCCATTCTTCACTCAAATGGGCTAGTTACTGTAGGCATCTCCAAACTCCCCTTCAGCTTTACTTCTGCCTATGACGCCATCTCTGGACCAGTATCCAGCCTTAGGATCAAGTTCCAAAGCCAGCTTCTCCTGCAGCCTTGCCTGGACCCCCTCTCCTTTGCATTTTGCACTGTGTGTGTGTGTGTGTGTGTGTGTGTTGGGGGGGTGGCAGGAGGCGAGGAAGGAGTCTGTGCTCACGGTCCTTCCCATCTCTACCTGATCTGAAATGCCTTACACAAGCTTGGAACTCTGTATTTGTTAAAAACATGAATTTATAAATGGGGAAACTAAAACCTGGAAAAATTAACTGACACAACTTGCAGATCAGTTAGCTGAGTGACAGTATTACATAATAGTTAACATAGTAAGCCAGACTGCCCGAGTTTAAGCCAACTTTCTATCATTTATTAGCTGGTGTGACCTGGGGAAAGTCACTTAACCACTATGTGCCTCAATTTTCTTACCAGTAAAATGAGAATAATAATAGTACTCACCCACAGAATGGGCACGAGGATTAAGTGAATTAATACATAGAAAGTGTTTGGGCCGCTCTCCGGCACACTGTGAGCACTCACCTACTAGCTGCTGCTGCTGCTGTTGCCCATGGCAGAGCCAGAACTAGAACCCAGGACCCTGCCCCATCTTCTGGCACTGGGTCCCTACTCTTGGTTCATGTCCCTGCTCCATGCAGGAGAGACACATGCGCACGCACACGTGTACACACGCACATGTGTACACATACACGTTCACGTCAACAGGTGGGTAAATACTGCTTTTCCATTTAAGGTAGTCTAGAACTTTGATGAAGCTACAAAATCTTTAGTCAGAAAGAAAGGAAGGGAGGGAGGGAAGGAAGGAAGGAAGGGAGAGAAAGAGAGAGAGAGAGAGAAAGGGAAAGGGAAAGGGAAAGGAAAAGGAAAAGGAAGGAAAGAAGGAAAAAGAGAAAAGAAAGAAAGAAAGAAAGAAAGAAAGAAAGAAAGAAAGAAAGAAA
>NW_022589740.1:5043149-5152715 GCF_004348235.1 Phoca vitulina | reverse complement strand
AGAAATCAATCCATTGCCAATCACACAGCAGGGCAGCCTCTTATATCTAAGGAAGATGTGAGTGGGGTCCTTTGTAGCTTCTCTAGCTCCAAGATAATCCCACTAGCAATTTCTGAGATGCCATCATTACAGGTTTAGAATGTCACACGGAGAAGATCATTGATTCTGGGTCCAGGCAGACCTGGGTTCAGATCTCAGTCCTCTCACTACAGCTCTGGGACAGCAGGCAAGCTCCTAATCCTCCACCCTGAGCCTGTGCTATTCGCCCTTCATTGGGCTGTAGGGAGCATCCACGAACTGATCTGTGGAAGGCAATTAGCCCAGAGCCTGGTACCCAGTGCGGGCTGGGAGTAAGTAGCACTCCCTTCCTCTCATTCCAGGTTAGGTAAAACCCTCCTGAGAGTGCATCTCAATGGGGAGCTAAGTTTCATGTGACTTTGTTAATCAGGATCCAGAGGGCTGGAATTCCCCAGGGATTAAGTGCTGCTAGGATGAAAGTGGGAAGCCCCCAAAAGCCAATCTACCAAGTCCTTCTCTGGCTGCTAGAGGAGCACTGTCTTCTCCTCCCTCACGGTCCTCCCACTCGTCCCCATTCCTTGGTGCACTCACTCAATGCAAGTGTCTTTTCTCTCCAATACCGCTTCCACCAGAGAAGTCCAAGACTCTGATTTTGGATCTCACTTGATTTAGGAAGTGGCCTTTCTCACACCTACCATCATGTGTCCCATATGCATCTTCCTCGAGGAGGAAACAAATCCTATCCATCCTATCACCTCTCGTGCACTCTTCAAACTGACCCAGCAGGGTGTTGAGAGGACAGGCAATCAGGACCATCTCCTAGATGAGGAGCTGGAAGCTGTATGGTTTATCAAACGAGACCGGGCCCGTCCTGTCAGTGTCTCTCACTTTAGTCAACATTCCAGAACTCTACCATCGATGTAATGACACTTTTCTGATGTAAATTCCCCATTCACTAATCTGTCAGAGAATAAAGCTTTGTTTTTAAATGAAATGAACTTCTATGTTTAAAACTTTTAAACAGATTCTAACCCTTCTAAAACAGAATTAAGTCCTAACTTCCCCGCTTCCCCCTGAGCCCCTTAACAACAGAGCTGTCTTTGAAATCTATGTGGCAGAACTATAACTTACATAACAGCATTCAGCCAAATACTAGTTCTATCATTTTCTGCACCAAGGCTGATGATATGTTTCAAGGGAGAACTCTTCTCATGAGAGAGACTCTCATAGAAGGCATAAACTTGGAATACCATACTTTGTGTGGCTATGTCCTCATGAACTTCCCCATGAAACGTGATGGGTGCTGGCAGAGAACTTTCCTGGGCCTCGGGTCCAGCTTCTTTGGAAACCTCCTCTGAACCAAACCAAACAGGTTCCGGGTAGGAAAAGGTGTGACTATGGCTGGTCAGTAGGTGGCGTCCTTTCCCCAGCGTTGGTCCTGACCCTAGCTTGGAGGTACCTGGACATGTTCTTCCAGGTCTAGGCTCCAGAACACAGGATGCTGTTGTCCCAAAACACTATGATACCCTAACATCTGGAAGGGAACCAGAATATGCATTACCCATTACATTTTAAAGGAAAATACATTATCATCTGGAATGATGACCACAATGTAATTTTTTTACAAAAGCTTTTCCCCTTTATGAAGCATACACCACACCTCCACCTGCCCCGCAATGCCACTGTCATTCTATTCCCACCAAGAGATTTCCCTGGCTTTTTCTGGGTTTGGAAGAGAGGGAAGGAGCCCCACAAACTAAATTCCAAGGGATAATCATGAAATGCATCTACCCTTGCAAAGCCAGTGATTGCTCATGTGATAGTCAAAATAAGTCTGTCACAGATTCTTCCAGAAAGTTCCACAACCTGCCTTTCTTGCTTTTAAAATCCATCTTCGTTTTCTGTGGATCTTTAGCTGGATTGACTTTATTACAGGTCAACAAGATACTTTAGCAGTTCTTACTATTTAACCAGAAACAGAGGAGCACCTTCAAGTGGCTTAATGTAGATAGGAGATGAAGAGGCTTGCACAGGACACTCCATGTTGGGGACAAATAGAGGATACATGCCAAGAGCACCATGGTAGGTCCCAAAGTGGAGAGCTCACTGAGGCCTGTGTGGGCGGGGAGGCTCTGTGGAGGATACTAGACTAAGAGTCTTGAGACATGGCTCACTTTTGGAGTGTTAGAGGAGGAAGGGTGGTCCTCCTGGGGGGAGAAGGAAGGGGAGAGTAAGTAAGAGGCCCGGAGGAGATGATGGAGAGATCGCATCAGTAAAGGTGCGGTGAATGCAAGAGCAGAGGCAGGAGTGAGCAAAGGCAGGTCAAGGGTGAAGAGTAAAATGGCCTTGTTCATGCTGAGAAGCAGTGGGGAGAAAGCATGCAGAGCCAGCTGGGATTACACCTGGCAATTCTGTACTGCTGAACCAAGGAAAGACTCTGGGCAAGCGTCTATCTCCAAGGCTGCACTCTACTGCAACAACAGTGACGAGGATTTCCACCCAGCTAACTTAGGAAAGTTTGAGAACAAAGGCTTTGGTGTCAGAAAGTTCCTGGCTTGAGCCCCAGCTCTCTGGTTTACTATCGCTACGACCCTAGATGTATTTTTTAAGTTCTCCAAATGTCAGTTTTTTCATCGGTAAAATGGGTTTGAAAATAGTATCTACTTCATAAGGCTGTTATAAAATGTAAATCTGATAATGGACACAAAGCCCAATCACACCCCTAAATAGGGAATGTGAGTAGCAATGGTGATAGTGGACATCCCTGCTGCGTTCCTGACCTTAGGGGGAAAGCTCTCAGTTTTTCCCCATTGAGAATGATATTCACTGTAGGTTTTTCATGGATGGCTTTATGATATTGAGGTATGTACCCTCTATCCCTACACTGTAAGAGTTTTGGTCAAGAAAGGATGCTGTGCTTTGTCAAATGCTTTTTCTGCATCTACTGAGAGGATCATATGGTTCTTGTTCTTTCTTTTATTAATGTATTGTATCACATTGATTGATTTGCAGATGGTGAACCAACCTTGCAGCCCAGGGATAAATCCCACTTGGTCGTGGTGAATAATCCTTTTAATGTACTACTGGATCCTATTGGCTAGTATTTTGGTGAGAATTTTTGCATCCATGTTCATCAGGGATATTGGTCTGTAATTCTCCTTTTTGATGGGGTCTTTGTCTGCTTTTGGAATCAAGGTAATGCTGGCTTCCTAAAACGAGTTTGGAAGTTTTCCTTCCATTTCTATTTTTTGGAACAGTTTCAGAAGAATAGGTATTAATTCTTCTTTAAATGTTTGGTAGAATTCCCCTGGGAAGCCATCTGACCCTGGGCTCTTGTTTGTTGGGAGATTTTTTATTACTGCTTCAATTTTCTTAGTGGTTATAGGTCTGTTCAGGTTTTCTATTTCTTCCTGGTTCAGTTTTGGTAGTTGATACATCTCTAGGAATGCATCCATTTCTTCCAGATTATCTAATTTGCTGGCAGACATTAGAGAGGGTATGTGCTATGGTGAGCACTATGAATTGTGTAAGACTGATGAATCACAGACCTGTACCTCTGAAACAAATAATATATTATATGTTAAAAAAAAAAAAAAAGAAGATAGCAGAAGGGGAAGAATGAAGGGGGGGACATCGGACGGGGAGACGAACCATGAGAGACGATGGACTCTGAGAAACAAACTGAGGGTTCTAGAGGGGAGGGGGGTGGGAGGATGGGTTAGCCTGGTGATGGGTATTAAAGAGGGCACGTTCTGCATAGAGCACTGGGTGTTATACTCAAACAATGAACCATGGAACACTACATCAAAAACTAAGGATGTAATGTATGGTGATTAACATAATAAAATAAAATTTAAAAAAAAATAGGGAATGTGAGACTGTCAACTGGCACATCATTGGCTTTGCCTTCTCAGTATTTCCCAAATTTGTCTGAAGATAAGAATCGCCTCGGATGCCTGTTAATAATACAGATTATCCACCTGTGCCCTTGGAATTATTTTCCCCCTTGGAATTGTAATTCAACAGATTTGAGGTAGAGCCCAGTTTCTGTGTTTTTAAAAGTATGCTGGGTGATTCTTATCATCAAGGAAGTATGGGAACACTGGCAGCATTTCTGAAAACAGTGGTTCTTAAACTTCATTCTGCATCAGAATTTCTGGGTGCCGGTGAAAACACAGATTGCTGGTCCCCACCTCCAGTTTCTGATTCAGTAGGTCTGGGGGAGGGCCTGAGAACAAGCATTTCTAAGTAGTTCCTAAGTGACGCTGACACTGCTGTGGAGGGAGTAGGGGGACGGCTCTTTGAAAATGGCTGCTCAGAACAAAGTCCAAGGACCTGGTGGATCAGAAGCACCTGAGGGGTTGGCCAACACAGGTCCTTCCAGAAGGTCCAAAACTGGCCTACAATTCCACACTTGTAACCAGTACTCTCGGTATTCCTGACGAACACTGAGTACTAAGAACCCTGCTCTAGGTACAGCTTTAGAACGTGACAATGTACGTGTGCGCACACACACACACACCTTAATTTTAGGTCCTAACATAATTTCAGAAACATTAAAATGTGAAAATCATGTAATTCTTAGAATAAAGAGAACATTGGGGCGCCTGGGTGGCTCAGTCATTAAGCATCTGCCTTCGGCTCAGGTCATGATCCCAGGGTCCTGGGATCGAGCCCCACATCGGGCTCCCTGCTCAGCGGGAGGCCTACTTCTCCCTCTCCCACTCCCCCTGCTTGTGTTCCTGCTCTCGCTCTCTGTCAAATAAATAAATAAAATATTAAAAAAAAAAAAAGAATAAAGAGAACATGGCTGGCTAATAAAAAAAAAAAAAAGAATATGTTCAGTGCCTTTAACTGCTAACTGAAGCTCAAAATATATCCTTGCATACTTTTAAGTATCAGTATTTAAATCAGAAATCAGGCCCAAATCAAGGTCCCTGGTATTTAGCTGTGACTGAAGCCAATCTCTCCCAAACAGCCTTTCCTCAGCCATATAGTGGCTGCTCACTGAAATCTGGACAGCTTTAAAAACAACCAATGCCGACCCTAAAGATTCTGATTTAATCAGTAAGGGTGCCACCCCCACTCACATCTCTCCGAGCAATTCCACACACAGTCATGTTTCCAAACCACCCCTTTGAAGGCATTCGTAATTCAGTGTATGTTTAGGAAGCAGATATCCTTTAAAAATATCAATCTGGAGTGCCTACGGTTCCAGATTAAAGGAGACTAAATATACACGGCAACCAAATACAATGAGTGATCCCACTGGATTCTGGATCAGAGAAGAACTGCAAAAATATCAGGTTCAGTCAGTTAAGCGTCCGACTCTTAATTTAGGTTCAGGTCATGATCTCAGAGTCATGAGATCGAGCCCCACATAGGGCTCCTCACTAGACATAGAGTCTGCTTAAGATTCTTTCTCTCCCTCTCCCTCTGCCCCTCCCCCTGCACTCGTTCACGTGCACTTTCTCTCTCCCTCTCTTAAAAAATCGATCTAAGATATGAAAATTCTACAAAATAACAATAGCAAACAATGCCTACGTGAATATAAAAAATTTTAGATTATCTGTTGCTGAGGATTATCCATGCTTTTATATGATACCTGTTTTCATCAATCATCAATTCTAAATGCATCTTCTTAAAAATCAGCAGGTATTACTGGAGTCCTACTAAGTGAAACATTCATGAAGCTCTGGGTTTATTTACCTACTGTCCATTTCATCTGGGACCTAAGGAATTCGAAGCACGATGAATAAAGTAGCACATGTAAAGGAGTACTCAGTAAACTGTAAACTGCCGAGCAGATGGAAGTTATTAGCAACAACCCCCATCCCAGCCTCACTCAAAGCAAGGGACTTGTTCTTTGTTTGATTTATGATAAATAATATTAATACAGGACTTCTACATGGTGAAATCTCTGCAAAGATATGCTTAGAGAAACCTGAACATGCGTGTAAGTGAGAAAATTAAGGAGAAAAAACTCTAGAAACCGAAGAATACCAAAATAAGTGATCTCAGCAGCTAGAAAAGAAGGGAGGCAAAGAAGAACATTCTACTCCTTTAAAATTCATGCTTTAAATGAGCAAATACATTAATATTATTAGGGGGGCCAGGCACTCAGTGTGGGAGAGGGAAGACAGACCAATGGATGCAGTGAGGGAAAGTAAGGAAGGCCCTCTAGTCTTTGACTAGATTTACAAGTATCAGTATGAACCTCCAAATGTTTAAAAATACATGTCTCCGGGCGCCTGGGTGGCTCAGTCGTTAAGTGTCTGCCTTCGGCTCAGGTCATGATCCCAGGGCCCTGGGATCGAGCCCCGCATCGGGCTCCCTGCTCAGCGGGAAGCCTGCTTCTCCCTCTCCCACTCCCCCTGCTTGTGTTCCTGCTCTCGCTATCTCCCTCTCTGTCAGATAAATAAATAAAATCTTTAAATAAATAAATAAATAAATAAATAAATAAAAATACATGCCTCCTAGCTCTGTCCCCTGGAAGCACCTAGAATCAATGACATTTTAGTAATGGTGAGCACACCTAGTTTTAGTTTCTAAAATATTTTAGTTTCTAAATACATTCCCCAATAAAACGAAGTGGGGCCCTTGGGTAAATGGTTGATTCCAGGGCTGGGGCAGGGAAAGTACTAAGAAAGCCATAAGCATCTTGTGGCAGAAAGTAAATCCTCAGAAACTAATGAGGACATGACAAGGAACACAGGAGCACAGGGCTCCCACTAGCCAACTGTGGGCAATGGTGGCAACAACAATAGGTTAGAAGACCTTGGACACAGGGGGGCAGAGCAAGATGGTGGAGGAGTAGGAGACCTGGATTTCGTCTGGTCCCAGGAATTCAGCTGGATAGGGATCAAACCATTCTGAACACCTACAAACTCAACAGGAGATCAAAGAAAAGAATAGCAACAACTCTCCGAAGAGAAAAGCGACCACTTTCTGGAAGGTGGGACATGAAGAGAAGTGAATCTGAGGCGATATTCGGGAGGATAGACGGCGAGGGAGGGGCCTCCGTCGGCCGCTTCTGGCAAGTGATAGAGCCGCGGAGCACAGAATCGGAACTTTTAGAAGTCTGCTCCGCTGAGGGACGTCACTCCAGTGGCTAAGCGGGAGGTGGAACCCTCACGGGACAGTGTGGTCTCAGGACCCTCGGGGTCACAGAAAGACCGGGGGTGCCTGAGTGCGGCAGAGCTCCCAGGTATCGGAGCAGGGAAGCCGGCTGCAGAGACAGAGCCCAGGCGCGGGCTCTCAGCTCGGGGTTGCCATAAACCGTGATCCGCGGCACAGTCGGGCCACTGCTCCTCCAGCAGGGACCAAACAAGCGGCAGATCCGGGGAGACTCACCTTCTTCCCCCGGGAGGAGAAGCGCGGGAGCGCACCGCAGGGATCTGCTAGGTTTGGAGACTCCACCCGGGGTCGGGTGCCAGAGATAGAAACGCGCGGTCACAGGCTGGGGGAGCACAGAGTGCAGCCGGAGACCAGGGAGACGGGAGTGACTGACGGCTTTTCTCTGGGGGCTCACTGAGGAGCGGGGCCCTAAGTTCTCGGCTCCGCTGGGGCGGAGACTGTGAGGCCGCCATTTTCACTCTCCGCCTCCAAAGCTGTACGGAAAGCTTGCAGGGAACAAAAGCTCCGGAGAGCAAACCCAAGCAGGTTACTTAGCCCGGACCGGCAAGGGCGGGGCCATTCCGCCTCCGGCAAAGACATTTGGGAACCACGGCAACAGGCCCCTCCCCCAGAAGATCAGCAAGAACAGCCAGCCAAGACCAGGTTTACCGATCAGTGAGAACGGCAGAACTCCAGCGCTAGGGGAATACTGCACATGGAATTCATGGCTTTTTTCCCATGATTCTTTAGTCTTTCAAAGTTAATTTTTTAACCTTTTTTTTTAATTTTCCTTTTTCCCTTTTCAACCAACATCTTATCAATCCCTTTTTTAAAAAACATTTTTATTTTTCATTTTTAGAGTCATATTCTATCCCTTCATAGTAGTTACCCTTATTTTTGGCATATATATATAAGTTGTTCTCTCTTTAAAATTTTGAGATACAGTTTCTTCTAACAGATCAAAATATACCCTAAATCTCTAGTGTATGGCTTTGTTCTACTCTCCTGCCTGATCACATTCTCTCCCTTTTTTTTTTTTTAAATCCTCTTCTTTTTTTTCAAACAACTTCTTATCAATTCCTTTCATAAAATTTTTTATAATTTTCATCTTTACAGTCATATTCCATCCCTTCATCATATCAACCCTTATTTTTGTACATATATAAGTTTTTCTTTCTTTAAAATTTTGGGAGGCACTTTCTTCTAACAGACCAAAATTCACCCAAAATCTAGTGTGTGGCACTGATTTATGCACCAGCCTGATCATATTTGATCATATTCTGGTTTTTTTTGTTTTGTTCTGTTTTTGTTTGTTTTTATCTTTTTCTTTTTTTTTCTTTTTTTTTTTTCTTTCCCTTTCTTTTCCCCCGGCTTCAGGTCTTTTCTGATTTGTTTAGAGCATATTTTCTGGGGACACTGTTACCCTGCTAGCATTTTGTTCTCTCATTCATCTATTCTCCTCTGGACAAAATGACAAGACAGAAAAAATCACCTCAACAAAAAGAACAAGAGGTAGTACCGACTGCCAGGGACCTACTCTCAATACAGACATTAGTATGATGTCAGATCTAGAGTTCAGAATCATCACTTTAAAGATACTAGCTGGGCTTGAAAAAAGCATGGAAGTTATTAGAGAAACCCTTTCTGGAGAAATAAAAAAACTAAAATCTAACCAAGTAGAAATCAAAAAGGCTATTAATGAGGTGCAATCAAATATGGGGGCGCTAACTGCTAGGATAAATGAGGCAGAAGAGAGAATCAGTGAGATAGAAGACCAAATGATGGAAAATAAAGAAGCTGAGAAAAAGAGAGATAAACAACTACTGGATCATGAGGGCAAAATTTGAGAGATAAGCGATACCAGACAAAACAACATTAGAATAATTGGGATCCGAGAAGAAGAAGAGAGAGAGAGAGGGGCAGAAAGTATATTGGAGCAAATTATAGCAGAGAAATTCCCTAATTTGGGGAAGGAAACAGGCATCAAAATCCTGGAGGCACAGAGAACCCCTCTCAAAATCAATAAAAATAGGTCAACACCCCGACATCTAATAGTAAAACTTACGAGTCTCAGAGACAAAGAGAAAATCCTGAAAGCAGCTCGGGAGAAGAGATCTGTAACCTACAATGGTAGAAACATTAGATTGGTCACAGACTATCCACAGAGACCTGGCAGGCCAGAAAGGACTGGCAGGATATATTCAGAGCACTAAACGAGAAAAATATGCAGCCAAGAATACTATATATCCAGCTAGGCTGTCATTGAAAATAGAAGGAGAGATAAAAAGCTTCCAGGACAAACAAAAACTAAAGGAATTTACAAACACGAAACCAGCCCTACAAGAAATATTGAAAGGGGTCCTCTAAGCAAAGAGAGAGTCTAAAAGCAACATAGACTAGAAAGGAACACAGACAATATACAGTAACAGTCACCTTACAGGCAATACAATGGCACTAAATTCCTATCTTTCAGTAGTTACCCTGAATGTAAATGGGCTAAATGCCCCAATCAAAAGACAGAGGCTATCAGACTGGATTAAAAAACAAGACCCATCAATATGCTGTCTGCAAGAGACTCATTTTAGACCCAAAGACACCCCCAGATTGAAAGTGAGGGGGTGGAAAACCATTTACCATGCTAATGGACACCAAAAGAAAGCTGGGGTGGCAATCCTTATATCAGAAAAATTAGATTTTAAACCAAAGACTGTAATAAGAGGTGAGGGAGGACACTATATCCTACTTAAAGGGTCTATCCAACAAGAAGATCTAGCAATTGTAAATATCTATGCCACTAAAATGGGAGCAGCCAATTATATAAGGCAATTAATAACAAAAGCAAAGAAACACAATGACAATACAATAATAACGGGGGACTTTAACACCACCCTCACTGAAATGGACAGATCATCTAAGCAAAAGATCAACAAGGAAATAAAGACTTTAAATGACACACTGGACCAAATGGACTTGACAGACATATTCAGAACATTCCATCCCAAAGCAACAGAATACACATTCTTCTCTAGTGCCCATGGAACATTCTCCAGAATCGATCACATCCTAGGTCAAAAATCAGGTCTCAACTGGTACCAAAAGATTGGGATTATTCCCTGCCTATTTTCAGACCACAGTGCTTTGAAACGAGAACTCAATCACAAGAGGAAAGTCGGAAAGAACTCAAATACGTGGAGGCTAAAGAGCATCCTACTGAAGAATGAATGGGTCAACCAGGAAATTAAAGAATTAAAAAAATTCACAGAAACCAATGAAAATGACAACACAACTGTTCAAAATCTTTGGGATGCAGCAAAGGCAGTCCTAAGAGGAAAGTATATAGCAATACAAGCCTTTCTCAAGAAACAAGAAAGGTCTCAAGTACACAACCTAACCCTACACCTAAAGGAGCTGGAGAAAGAACAGCAAATAAAGCCTAAACCCAGCAGGGGAAGAGAAATAATAAAGATCAGAGCAGAAATCAATGAAATAGAAACCAAAAGAACAGTAGAACAGATCAACGAAACTAGGAGCTGATTCTTTGAAGGAATTAATAAGATTGATAAACCCCTGGCCAGACTTATCAAAAGGAAAAGAGAAATGACCCAAATCAACAAAATCATGAATGAAAGAGGAGAGATCACAACCAACACCAAAGAAATACAAACAATTATAAGAACATATTATGAGCAACTCTATGCCAGCAAATTAGATAACCTGGAAGAAATGGATGCATTCCTAGAGATGTATCAACTACCAAAACTGAACCAGGAAGAAACAGAAAACCTGAACAGACCCATAACCACTAAGGAAATTGAAGCAGTCATCAAAAATCTCCCAACAAACAAGAGCCCAGGGCCAGATGGCTTCCCAGGGGAATTCTACCAAACATTTAAAGAAGAATTAATACCTATTCTTCTGAAACTGTTCCAAAAAATAGAAATGGAAGGAAAACTTCCAAACTCATTTTATGAGGCCACCATTACCTTGATCCCAAAACCAGACAGAGACCCCATCAAAAAGAATTACAGACCAATATCCTTGATGAACATGGATGCAAAAATTATCACCAAAATACTAGCCAATAGGATCCAACAGTATATTAAAAGGATTATTCACCACGACCAAGTGGGATTTATCCCTGGCCTGCAAGGTTGGTTCAACATCCACAAATCAATCAATGTGACACAATACATTAACAAAAGAAAGAACAAGAATCATATGATCCTCTCAATAGATGCAGAAAAAGCATTTGACAAAGTACAGCATCCTTTCTTGATCAAAACTCTTCAGAGTACAGGGATAGAGGGTACATACCTTAATATCATAAAAGCCATCTATGAAAAACCCACAGTGAATCTCATTCTCAATGGGGAAAAACTGAGAGCTTTCCCCCTAAGGTCAGGAACACAGCAGGGATGTCACTATCACCACTGCTATTCAACATAGTATTAGAAGTCCTAGCCACAGCAATCAGACAACAAAAAGAAATCAAAGGCATCCGAATCGGCAAAGAAGAAGTCAAACTCTCACTCTTTGCAGATGATATGATACTTTATGTGGAAAACCCAAAAGACTCCACCCCAAAACTGCTAGAACTCATACAGGAATTCAGTAAAGTGGCAGAATATAAAATCAGTGCACAGAAATCAGTGGCATTCCTATACACCAACAACAAGACAGAAGAAAGAGAAATTAAGGAGTCGATCCCATTTACAATTGCACCCAAAACCATAAGATACCTAGGAATAAATCTAACCAAAGAGGCAAAGGATCTGTACTCAGAAAACTATAAAATACTCATGAAAGAAATTGAGGAAGACACAAAGTAATGGAAAAACGTTCCATGCTCATGGATTGGAAGAACAAATATTGTGAAGATGTCAATGCTACCTAGAGCAATCTACACAGTCAATGCAATCCCCATCAAAATACCATCCACTTTCTTCAAAGAAATGGAACAAATAATCCTGAAATTTGTATGGAACCAGAAAAGACCCCGAATAGCCAGAGGAATGTTGAAAAAGAAAAGCAAAGCTGGCAGCATCACAATTCCGGACTTCAAGCTCTATTACAAAGCTGTCATCATCAAGACAGTATGGTACTGGCACAAAAACAGACACATAGATCAATGGAACAGAACAGAGCCCAGAAATGGACCCTCAACTCTATGTTCAACTAATCATTGACAAAGCAGGAAAGAATGTCCAATGGAAAAAAGACAGTCTCTTCAACAAATGGTGTTGGGAAAATTGGACAGCCACATGCGGAAGAATGAAACTGGACCATTTCCTTACACCACACACAAAAACAGACCCCAAATGGTTGAAAGACCTAAATGTGAGACAGGAGTCCATTAAAATCCTAAAGGAGAACACAGGCAGCAACCTCTTCAACCTCAGCTGCAGCAACTTCTTCCTAGAAACATCGTCAAAGGCAAGGGAAGCAAGGGCAAAAATAAACTATTGGGACTTCAGCAAGATAAAAAGCTTTTGCACAGCAAAAGAAACAGTCAACAAAACCAAAAGACAACTGACAGAATGGGAGAAGATATTTGCAAATGACATATCAGATAAAGGGCTAGTATCCAAAATCTATAAAGAACTTATCAAACTCAACACCCAAAGAACAAATGATCCAATCAAGAAATGGGCAGAAGACATGAACAGACATTTTTCCAGAGAAGACATCCAAATGGCCAACAGACACATGAAAAAGTGCTCAACATCGCTCGGTATCAGGGAAATCCAAATCAAAACCTCAATGAGATACCACCTCACACCAGTCAGAATGGCTAAAATTAACAAGTCAGGAAACGACAGATGTTGGCGGGGTAGCGGAGAAAGGGGAACCCTCCTACACTGTTGGTAGGAATGCAAGCTGGTGCAACCACTCCGGAAAACAGTATGGAGGTTCCTCAAAAAGTTGAAAATAGAGCTACCATGCGATCCAGCAATTGCACTACTGGGTATTTACCCCAAAGATACAAATGTAGGGATCCGAAGGGGTACGTGCACCCCGATGTTTATAGCAGCAATGTCCACAATAGCCAAACTGTGGAAAGAGCCAAGATGTCCATCGACAGATGAATGGATAAAGAAGAAGTGGTATATATATATACAATGGAATATTATGCAGCCATCAAAAGGAATGAGGTCTTGCCATTTGCAATGATGTGGATGGAACTGGAGGGTGTTATGCTGAGCGAAATAAGTCAATCAGAGAAAGACATGTATCATATGACCTCACTGACATGAGGAATCCTTAATCTCCGGAAACAAACTGAGGGTTGTTGGAGTGGGGGGTGGGGTGGGAAGGATGGGGTGGCTGGGTGATGGATATTGGGGAGGGTATGTGCTATGGTGAGTGCTGTGAATTGTGCAAGACTGATGAATCACAGATCTGCACCTCTGAAACAAATAATGCAATATATGTTAAGAAAAAAAAAAAAGAAGATAGCAGGAGGGGAAGAATGAAGGGGGGAAATCGGAGGGGTAGACGAACCATGAGAGACGATGGACTCTGAAAAACAAACTGAGGGTTCTAGAGGGGAGGGGGGGAGGATGGGTTAGCCTGGTGATGGGTATTAAAGAGGGCACGTTCTGCATGGAGCACTGGGTGTTATACGCAAACAATGAATCATGGAACACTACATCTAAAACTAATGATGTAATGTATGGTGATTAACATAATAAAAAATTTAAAAAAAAGAAGACTTTGGACACAAAAAGAATCCAGGTGTGTGATGGAATACAGAAAGATATAAAAGTAAGTAAGTAAATGGGGAAGAGAAAGCTCTTCCTTACAGTGGAATATTAATAAATATAGAAGAAATGTAGGTTTTAAAAAATCACAGATCTGCAGGGCACCTGGGTGGCTCAGTTGTTGATCGTCCAACTCTTGGTTTCAGCTCAGGTCATGATCTCAGGACTGTGAGATCGAGCCTCGTGTCAGGCTCTGGGCTGACCGTGGAGCCTGCTTAGGTTTCTTTCTCTCTGCCCCTCCCCCCACTTGTGTGTCTGCATGTGCGTGCACTCTCTCTCAAAATAAATAAATTTTAAAAATCACAGCTTTACAACCTACATAGTAATGACAGATTTAGATGGCAATTTTCAGTGGATTCTAAACCACTGGGTGAGAATCTGTTGGTGAAGAGACTATTCAGAGTCTCAAACTGTCTCTCCACAGAGTACTTGCTGATTTCAAAGGGGATAAGTTCCTAGAAGTGGGGAAATCTGGCAGATACATCCTTCCCTAAAGGATCAAAGTGACATCATGTGCCTCCCAACGTGATGCACTGAGGACACAGTACTTACACAGTGCTGCTGCCAAAAATGCATAACCTGAGTCTAACCATGAGGAACCAATCAAGCAAACTCAAACTGAGGGGCATTCTCTAAAATGGCTGGCCTGTACTCTTCAAAAATGTCAGTGTCATCAAAGACATGAGGAACTGTTCCAGATTAAAGGAGACTAAATATACACAGCGACCAAATACGATGAGTGATCCCACCGAATTCTGGATCAGAGAAGAACTGCAAACTGAATATGAACTGCATTAGATATCAGTGTTGTATCAATCCTCAGTCAGATCACTGCATTGTGGTTATGTAAAAGAGTGTCACTGTAATTCAGGGCTACATGCTGAAGTATAAGGGGTCATGATGTCTGCAATTTACCCTGGAATGGTTCAGAAACGGGGGGCAGGAGCTCAGCTAGTGGGGGGAAGAGAACGCCAATGTGGAGAAATGCTTTACAAATGGTAAATCTGAGTGAAGGTATATTCATTATTCTATCTGTACAACCTTCTGGAGGATGTAATTTTCAAAATAGAAACTTTAAAAATTAAAAAATGTTCTAAAATTGAGTATATAGTACATTTTGGTAAAATTCAAATGCAAGTAGCTCTTAATAATGCTATGTTATCAGAAAACTTTGATCCCAATAATTGTACTGAAATGTATTGAACCAATAATGTGATGAGTAAATTATTGTTAATGAATGATTTAGAACCAAAATTTTAATCTGGCTACCCATGGGTCCCAGATTACTTTTGCTTGATCCACATGACTGTGCCTTACAGGTATTTTTTTTCCAAGCACTGAAGTAGTTGCTCACTAATAAACATAAAAATCGTGATTTATTTAGTTTATTTTTTTTGCTCCTCTTGAAAAACACTCAGCCTCCCACTGCGCTAAGCCGAGTCACAGCCACCCCCATGGGTCATGCTCTCGACAGGTTAGTGAAGTTCTCACCATTCTAAATATCTCCCTGACCCAGCCAGCTTCACTCACTCCAGTTACTGCCTGGTCCCAGAAAGAATTCGAGTTTATGAGCTCTCATTTAGGCAACAAAAAAGAAAGTGAGAACACCATCTGTGGAAAGGAACTGAGGAAGAAGTGGAACCTGAAAAGCATCTCAAATCAGCATGCCCAGAACTGAATTATTGATTTCTCCTTCCTGCTCCATCCCCACTTTACGAACAAGCCAAAACCTAGGAATTACCCTTGATGTCTTCTTCTCCATCAATACATCTATCAAATCTATCCCTGAATTCTATGGATTTTACTTCCTAAATATTCTCAAATCTGGCCATTTAGCTCTATTTCCAATACCAAAGTCATCATCATCACCAATGCTACCATCACCACCATCATCACCACCATCATCACCACCATCATCACTACCATCACCACCATCACCATCACCACCACCAACACCTTCACTACCACCATCATTATCACCATCACCACCATCATCACCATCACTATCACCTTCACCACCATTGACAATACCTTCACCACCACCACCATCACCACCATCACCACTATCACCACCACCATCACCACCATCACCATCACCACCATCACCACCATCATCACCACCATCACAACCATCGCTACCACCATCACCACTACCATCACCACCATCACCATCACCACTACCATCACCACTACCATCACCACCACCATCACCACCACCATCACTATGACTGCCATCATCATCACCAACACTGCCACTACAACCTCCACCCTATTCTAAGCCCCTACTATCTTACATCTAAACAAAGCTTCCTAAGTGGTTCATCCATTCATTCTGGCCTCTCTTCAATCTGGTCACTACACTGAAGGCAAACTGACCTTTTTCAAAATGCAAAATGTGAAGCCTACCTCCTGCTTAAAAATCCTTCAATGGCTCCCACAGCTCTTGGATAAAGGGAAAACCACCTAAATGGACCTGCAAGGCTCTAACATGGTCTGAAGCTCAGCCATCTTTACAGCCTCATTTCTTATCTTTTCCCTTCTCCCTGTGCTTTTCTATTTCAGCCATCCTGATATTCTTTAATCCCCTAATACTTAGCATAATCTCTTTTTTAAAAATCCCCCAAAATTGAATTAATCTTAATCCTTGGTTTATCACACTATTTAAATTGGCGGATGCATGGCCCTCTTTATTTATGTATTTAAAATATTATAGGGGCGCCTGGGTGGCTCAGTCGTTAAGCGTCTGCCTTCAGCTCAGGTCATGATCCCAGGGTCCTGGGATCAAGCCCCACATCGGGCTCCCTGCCCAGCGGGAAGCCTGCTTCTCCCTCTCCCACTCCCCCTGCTTGTGTTCCCTCTCTTGCTGTGTCTCTCTCTGTCAAATAAATAAATAAAATCTTTAAAAAAAATAAAAAATAAAAAATAAAATAAAATATTATAATGAGCTCTTTAGAGCTCAGTATCTAGAACATTACCGATAACTTGCATGTCCCTTTATGAACCTCCCCATCCCCCACCACCAGTCCTCCCCTGAATTTTCACTCTTTCTAAACTTTGGGTTTATTTTTCATTGGTTTTATCACATATATTTGTATATCTGAGCAATCCATTGTTTAGGGTTCTTTTGCTTTTAAACTTTATAAAAAGGTATGCAGAATATAGTCTCTAGAGCCTGCTTATTTTCACCCAACATTGTTACCAATATTCACCCGTGTAGTTGTGGGCAGCAAAGAGACTTGCTGGTTGCTACTGCTGTACAATATTCATTATGTGAATGTCCCCTGCCTGCATCGCTCTTTGTCTTCCTGGACTAGTTAACTCTTATTTATCCTTCAGCTCTCAGCTCAGGTGTCACTTTGTCAAATGTTTCCTGACCTTCGCAACCAGGTTGGACCCCTTATTTATTATAGGCCTTCAAAGCACCCTGTATGTCTCCTTGGTTGCCAGTACTGCAGTAGTGATTTCACAGTAGGATTGTTTGATTTCATCTGTCCTCCCACCCACTTGGCTGTAAGCTCCTCAGGAACAGGCACCATGCCTATGTTTGATTGCTATCAGATCCCCAGCTCCTAGGACATCATAAGGACTCAATAAAAGCTATTGCCTAAATGAATGTATGAATCATGAACATAAGTATTCATCTCTACTAACGAGCACACCCAACTAAACACATTCAAAGATAAATAAATGTAAAACAATCTCTCTTCCTTTCACATGTTTCTAATGCCACTACCATTCTTTCATTTATCCAGCTTAAAAATTTTAACATTAGATCTGATTCTGATCTTTCCCTAAACCCCTTACATTTGATTGTTTGCTCATTTCTACTCCTTCTGCTTTGAAAAGGGTACTTACCCCGATACCATTCCAACCTGAAGTGACTTCTACATGTTCTATTTTCAGTTCCCTAAACTGACCTGATAATTTCCCATTGCCTTATCTTTGCTTATGCTGTTCCCTGTTCCCAGAGAGTCCTTCATTTCTGGGTATTTAATTTCTACCCAATGCCCACTGCAAATGCTATATCCCCCCAAAATATATCCCTGATTTCCCAGATGGAATGATCTCTTCAATCCCTAGCCATTATCACCCACTACCTCACACAGTGCTTGTTCGTACGCAGTCAGGGGTTCTTCTTGGTGTACTGGAACAAACATGGGCTTCGTATTCAAACCTGATTTCAAATCCTTTCTACTGCAATGACCTTCAGAAATTATCTATACAGGAGCAATCATATCCAACTCTTGGAAATGTTGGCCACATTAAAGTAGATAAATACCTGGAAAATGCTAGATAGGAAGCCCCTTCCCACTTACCCTGTGTTTTCCTGGTGTAACACTTTTGGCTTCAGCCCCCACCTCTTACTCACTTCTCCCCTGGGAAAGAGGAAGAGTGATTTAACAAATTAGAGAATTTAGCAGAAAAAAAAAAGTGAACATCCTAGCTTAACTCCCTTCCCCTCTAACCCTCCTTCCTCCTCCTCCGCCTTCTCTCTCCATCTCTCCACCCCCACCCTCCTCCGGCCTGTCCACCCTTCACCAGCTCACACCCGCTCGTCTGCAGGATTCCCCCTTGGTGCCTAGAGAGACAGGCACCACCCTGGGGGTGGGGGTGGGGGCTGGGACTAGGGGGTAAAGCTCTAACTTGGAGCTGGATTGTTGGCAACGCTTTTGGCCACACTTCTCAGGCCAGTTCTCTCATCAACTTATCAGTGATAAAGCTCATACTTTGACCTCCATCTGCCTACTCTTCCTGTCTCATTTCTCAACTGGTACTGAACTTGGGTGGGGAAGAAAGGGAGTTATTTATTGACTTCCTACAACCACAACCACGAAGTAATATGACCCCTGTGTTTAAACAAACACACCAGAACTTTCACACCCAAATAAGAGGTGCCTTTCAAAATAGTCCCCAGAGGAAGTGACATATATATTCCAATATATTCCAATAAGGCAACTCTAGTTTAACTTCTTTTAGATTTCTCATTGGAGTCTGTGCATTTTTTAGGACGATCTTCACTGATCTCAAGTCATATCTGAAAAGGGTAGATGTGAGCTTTGAAAATAGCAAAAAGTCATTTGGAACCAAGGCTAGTGAATAACTGGGCACTTAGGATCGACAATGGAAAGGAATTAAAAAATGAGGCGTGTGTGTCTCATAATTGGAAAGGTGTCCTAAAAATGCTTGCACAACAGTCACATTTCCAAAATAGCTCCCAGCACCCAAAAGTGACCACTGTAAAAAACAACACTCATCCAGCTACATCAGAAGGGCTGTATTTTTAGTATTTATATCACTTCACAGTGATGTTAACAGCGTCAGATGCTGACTTTTTCTAAAGAATATGGAGTCATGACCCTCGCACTTGTTTTCTATGTTATCTTAGACAACTCGTCCAACTTCTTTCAACCTCATATTTTCATTAGTAAAATAGGATTAATAATAACACCCACCAAAGACACCTCATAGGATTATTTTGAGAACTGTACAAGCTAGATCAGGTGACAAAGCTCTTTGTCGACTATAGGGGCAATACAAATGTTAGTTGTATCATGGTAATTATTATAATGGTTAATATTCTTCCCTGAGTGTTTCGGACTTTTTCCCCTACTTTCACATAAGTTTGGCAGCAGATTTGGATTCTGAAAGATCGTCTCATAAAGAGACTGAGGTCAATATGAACACATATTCCAGGATTCACAGAAATTGCTAAGGAAAATGCAAGGAAGCAGGAAGGCTACCAATGACTCAGTAAGCCCCATTTTCTGTAAATCACTTGATTTGTTTTGCCCCATTTTCTGTAAGTCACTTGATTTGTTTTAGCTTTGGGGGATTTATTACAAGTTTCTTAAAAAAAAAAAAAAAGGATTAACTTTGGTCATTTTCTCTTACCTTGCTTTAAAGACTAAAAAGATGTACCCTACAACCTTAAATAGCACCTTTCTGCACTGAACAGCAATGAACATTTATTGAGAACTTACTGTGTGCCAGGTAATATGTTAAATACTTTAATCCTTGACAGCAGCCTGATGCTACACGTCCTATTTTTGTATCCATTTCATAGACGAGATCGTGGCATCAGGGAGAAAGTAAATAAAGTGTGCTGCCACCGAGCAGGTAAGTGCTTCTGCTGGGCTGGTCTTCTTCAGTGCACTTCCCCCTCTGAACGCATAGGTGTGGGGCTTCCAAACTGCAAACCCAATCACATTTTTTCTCCTTTATGTTTTACTTTTGAGGCCAGAATGGGACCTATTCTAGGGCTGTTTGTGTGTTCCTTATGAGTACAAGTTCCCCTTGAAACCACTTTAAAGAGCAGAGGACTCCCTAATGTGGTGACCTGAACTCTGAGAAATGTGCTAGGGTACAGCATCTGGGCAAACATGAAAGAAAGAAAGGTTTAAGGAATTACATACAGGTCATCTTTAAATCAGCATTTGTGATGGACATTCAGAGCCTACTAGGAATTTTTACTAAACCCAAGTCCCTCAAAGGCCATCCCCACTTAGCCTTCTGGTTGCTCTCCATTCCCTGACATTGATCCCTTTCCTAGAAAACATGTGTTTCTGCAACCACCTCCAGAACAAAGGATGCCTCTTCTGCCCTTTCTAATCTTCGTCTGCACTGGAACCAGACATGCACACTGTAGATTCACATTCCCCTACTGTTGGCACCAGAAACAACAGCTGCATTTTTTAAAAAAGATTTTATTTATTTACTTGACAGAGAGAGACACAGCGAGAGAGGGAACACAAGCAGGGTGGGTGGGAGAGGGAGAAGCAGGCTTCCTGCTGAGCAGGGAGCCCGATATGGGGCTCGATCCCAGGACCCCGGGATCATGACCTGAGCCAAAGGTAGATGCTTAATGACTGAGCCACCCAGGCACCCCAACTCCTGCATTTTCTTGATAAATACCATGCTTTTTTTTCAACTATAAAAAATAATCCTGTTCATGGTATGAAGCTTGAGACATAAAAAAAGAAAAATATGTGCTGGGTGTGAGTGCTCTATGTCAGTTATATGCCCACAAAGTCTGATGCAGTGCCTAGCATTTGGAGGTGCTCAATAAATGTAGATGATGGGGTGCCTGGGTGGCTCAGTCATTAAGCGTCTGCCTTCGGCTCAGGTCATGATCCCAGGGTCCTGGGATCAAGCCCCGCATCAGGCTCACTGCTCAGCAGGAAACTTGCTTCTCCCCCCTCTCCCACTCCCCCTGCTTGTGTTCCCTCTCTCACTGTCTCTCTCTCTGTCAAATAAATAAATAAAAATCTTTAAAATAAATAAATAAATAAATAAATAAATAAATGTAGATGATGAGTGATTTTTTTAAAGACCCATGAACGTTCATTGCCAATGATCTATACTGCTGCTATGCATCCAGCAATCAGGGCATTGCTCACTGGTCAGAAACACTTAGTGGGCACTTAAAGAACACACAATACTGAAGTAGGTACAATGAGGAGGCTCCATGCTCACAGTGGGCCCTGGGTACATGTTTGTTGAGTCATACACAGAAAGATTCAGCAAAGCCTACTGTTAAGGCCAGCCCACATGCTTCTACAGAAAGCCTTCTGTGGTGGGCTGAATAATGTCCCCCTCTCAAATATGTCTGTGTCCTAACCCCTGGGACCTATGAATATGTTACTCCATATGGCAAAAGAGCATCTGCTGGTGTGATTAAGTTAGGGATCCTCAGGTGGGGAGATTATCCTAGATCATCCAGGTGGGGCTGATGTAGTCATAATGGTTCTTATAAGAGGGAGGCAGCAGAAGATGGATTCAGAGCAGAAGGCAATGCAATGATGGAAGCAGAGACTGGACTGATGCGCTTTGGAGATGGAGCAAGGGGCCACAAGCCAAGGAATACAGACAACCGCCAGAAGCTGAAAAAGGCAAGGCAACAATTCTGTCCTCAGAGCCTCCAGAAGGAACCAGCTCTGCTGGCACCATGACGTTAGACCTATGGCCTTCAGAACTATAAGAGAACAAATTCCTGTTGTTTTAAGTCAGTAAGTGTTTGGTAATTTGTTACAGTAGCAACAGGAAACTAATACATCTTATCAGCCATGCAGGTCCACACTGATCACCCCCCATCTCTCTGAGTTCTGATGAAGTCTGAATATACAACGTAGCATCCAACAATCCCCAGAACCTGTTTCCCCATCCAAGTGGAAGCCCCTTGGGGCACAGATATCCCCTATGCTTGTTTAATTTCTCAGAAGAGGGATGTTGAACTTGGAGCTGGCTCGGTGAAAGACTTAGCAGATACCTGCTGGGAGGAAGTAAACACAGAGCTCAAGACTCCATTATACCAAGATGAGGGAGAGACCATCCTTTGATCTTACAATTACAGCATTACAAGTGGAGTCTGTGGAACAGATTTTTGTATACCAATGTTCATTACACACCCCCAATGGAATATCATTCAGCCTTAAAAAAGAAGGAAATTCTGAAATTCTGACACTTGCTACAACAGGAATGGATCTTGAAGACCTGATGCTAAGTGAAATTAACCAGTCACAAAAAGACACATACTGTATGAGTTCACTTATATGAGGTCCCTAGAATCGTCAAACTCATCGAGTCAGGAAGGAGAACCGTGGTTATCAGGTGGAAGCAGGAAGTGGGGAGTTCTTGTTTAATGAGTACAGAGTTTCAATTTGCGATGATGAAAAATTCTAGAGATAGATGGTGGTGATGGCTGCACAACAGTGTGAATGTACCTGATGCTACTTAACTGTACACTTAAAAATGGTTAAAATGGTAATTTTTATGTTACATTTATTTTACCACGATTTTGAAAAAATGGAGTCTAGAACTGCAGTGAGGACAAAAGATGGGAGAGATGTGGAATACGCTCAGGCTGGAAGCACCTGCAAAAGTGGGAGTTGTGGGGCTTGACCTGGAAAGACACAGGGGCTGGCATGGGTATGGGAGATCCGTGTCTGTGGGCTGACAAAGTTTTCCCTCCTCCCCACCAGAGGGCAAAGCAGTTCCTTCAATGACAACAAATATGTAATGAGCTCTCCGCGCTGACCCTGGGGGCACAGCACTAAACAAGATGTACAGCTCAGAGTCACACGGGGGAGACAGACAGAAAACAATCACTTCTATAAATGGAAATCACAATGTGATTCATATCAAGGAGGTCAGACGAGGAAGTGGTGCATGAGCTGAGACTGAGGAATGAGTGAGGTTTAGGATGCTGTGGGAGGTAGGTGAAGGTAGTGTGTCCTAGGCAGGAACAGCAGGTTTCCAAGACCTGAAAAGAGCAGTGAGGCTGAGGCAGCAGAGCAAGCAGGGTGCTTCTGGGGAGGTGGCCAGGGGACAGAGGTCAGGGCCAGGGGCCATGTTCAAACCTGTGGTCTCTGTCCTCAGAGCAAAGAGGAATCATTAGAGTAGTACTGGGGGGGAAGTGAGGGTTGGAGGAGGCTGGGACGTCATGATTGGATCTGCATTCTGGAAAGAAGGCACAAAAGAGATGGGGGAGACCAGGGAGGAGGCTACTTCAGTAGTCTACGTGAGGGGCACAGACGTGGGGGGGCCTACAGAAGTGCTGCAGGAGATGAAGACGGTAGGCAGATCCAAGTGGGACTCAGAATGTGAGAAGAATCAGGTATTATGATACTGTAATTTATAATAAGAAATTGCTGTATTAATTAAACAAAGAGGTCACTAGACTGATATAGCTCTAATGTCACAGCTACCTGCACAAAAAAAACAAAATCTAAGCCTATAAATGCCTGTGGTCACAAAATTAAAACTGCTCAGGACAATCAACCACAGCCAACTAGGCTTTAAGCTATAGCCAATCAACAATCTCCTTAGTTTTCTTCCATCTTTTCTCTATTAAAGCCCATTCCCAAGCTCCTGTTGGTGGAGCACTCCCAACCACTTCTGGCGTGGTGCTGTTAATATGCCTCAGTTTATCTTTTGATGGTTCTGTTATCAGAAGAGGGAACCAAAAGAGAACCCCCATGGCCTCCAGGAACAACGAGCAACCAAGTGAAGGTACCTGCTAAGCCCCTGGGCTCACAGCTTTCTTCCTGCTTCTGGAGGTGATGGGTAAGTCCCTCGTAGACACTAGCTCCACCGTTTGTGCACTATGAGCTTTCAGACTTTATTTGAGCATTTCCTTTCTTGGACTAGTTCTGGAAACTAGCTGGAGTCGGACTAGGTCCAGGGTCAGACTGGGTCTGACCTGGACATTGACTGGGCCTGAGTTCAGACCAGGCCTGACTTAGAAACTGGACTGGAGCCAGGGTCAGACTGGTCCAACCTGGAAACCAGACTGGATCCAGTGTAAAGACTCAGGTGTTTACTAAACAAAAAGTTACCCTAACCAAAGATAATTTTGAATTACAGTGACCACAGCAGAGAACTTTTAACCTAGATAAGCTTTTCCTTTTAGGAGGTGCCCTGGAGAAAAAGGGGTCCCAGCCAAGGACTCACCAGAAAAAGTAGAGGAAAATTTATTTATCCTCCTCTACAGTTTCTGGTGACCAGGATGAAACCCACCAGGATACCCCACATGCTTCAGAGCCTGCACATGGGGTCCTGGGAAATCTGGTAAAAGCCAGCAAAGGGTGAGAATTCCCACCAAAGTCAGCTCTCCCAGATCTCCATCTGTGGTGCCTGGTTGACAGGGAAGGTAAAATTTCACATTGTCCCTTCCTTTCTGAATTCAGATTGGCAGGCAAAAAAAAAAAAAAAGTTGTAAGAATAAGATGGTTGAATTGTGACTCATGACTTTGCCTTTGGGAATGCATTAGTTGTAGATCCTTTCTCTCCCAGAGAGATCTAGTGCCTTCTTGTTCATCTGTTTGTGTTCTGAGAACTTGGCCTGGCAACTGTCAGATTGGGAGCCCCAAAAATATGGACGAACAAAAATGTGGGTTGCACTCCATTTGTGGGTAGGGTCTTACTTATTGCTGCCAGCTCTCAGGGGAATTGTCTAAATCTTTTTTTCCTTCAGCTTTCTTTGGGAGTGGCTCCGGATCATAGGAGGATTGTATCTTCTACACCTCTTTGGGGATACCTTTCACATCTATGGGGGGTTGTTCAATACTGCCAGGAAGCCTGACAACAGATTCAAAAGAGTTTAAAGTAACTCTACGATCAGAAGTTGGCCAAGTTGGAATCGGCTATTCAGAGCCTGATGGTTTTAAGGCCTTCTCCCCTAAGTTAAATGAAACTATGTAACCAAGGGAAAGACAAATACTCCAAAGATAAACAGCACTAAATCTAGAACACAGGAATCCTTTGATTTCCCTCTTGGTTGAAGATCTTCTCCCTGATACAAAGAAGCAAACTGAAGATAATGTAGTTGGATAGGTAGGTCAGCCTTGATATCATTTGGGTTGCAACCCAATCCTCTGAGGAAGTAAAAACAACTGTACTTGTCTTATAAGTCAAGTCTTTACAAAAGTAGAAATGCTGCTCTAGAAAGAATTCAAGACCTCCCTATCATTTTTACCAATCCCCAAAACTTCCTTATTCACCTCCAAAGGCTTGCAAGTATTGTAAAAATTCTTGATTTTGTAACAGAAGTCCTTCTTAGAGGAACCTTCATTCTTTCCCTGGGTCTTTGAGAAGCAAATGTTCTACTAGCCTTCTCTAGGAACTGAGGGCCATCTCTGAAATGCAAACTTCAGGGAGGTGATTCTTACCAGAAGGGAAAGAAAAAGAAAAAGGAGAGGAGGCTATTTGGAAAACAGGTTAATTAAAAATCTTAAAGATCTTCTCCACATATATTAGTAAAAACATTAAAGTCATCTGAGCAGATAAATTTGATGCCATCTTCAAGAAACACAATTTTAGATCCAACTATTCTTTTATAAACTAGTGAGTTTTACATTATAATATCTGTTTCATGGCTAGAATTTTAAACAAAGGCTATAAGGTCTCTGTTTGTATATATCTGTATGTTTATGTATATCTATATATGTATGTTATAGATGTGTCATGTTTTTCTACCTCCATATGGCATTGCCAAAATTAATTTGTAAAGAGCTTTATTTAACTGGGCTAAAGAGAAACAAGCTTAAAGATAAAAAAAAAAAAAGCACTATATAAATTTAATATGTTCTCAGAAATATAAACATTAACCCAAATATTTTTCAAGGTCACATGATCTAGGACCATCTTCAGTAAATAAAAGCTAGTTTAAGTTTGTTGGCTTATCTTTAGAGTTATCAGCATTAAATATAAAACTTTTATTTTACCTAGGTTTACCAAAGTCAAGTAAGTTCATGCTCTCTAGATGTTCATGGGTAATCTAAATATATATATAGTCACGAATTTGCCAATCTAAAAAATGCCAGTGTAACAGGGTTAGGAGTGTTCACAACCATCAGCAGAACATCACATGGTCTTACTGCACTTTGAGAAAGAGAAGCAAGATGAGCAACAAGATGAACAGAAAAACAATTCTTCCACAATTCTGACCTCGTAACTTAAGAGTTTCACAATGAGACAGGAGCAACTTAATTCCACAGTGACTGAGAGTGGCACTAATACCAATTTTTTGGTCAATTTCTCATGCATAAGAGGATGACCAAAAGGGGGGGAACTGTAAATTAATTTAACAGGGAGGACATTAGACCAATAATATTCTAATGCCATGGCAACTTATATAAGTAAACCAAAATCTAAGCCTCAAAGTTACAAAATCACAAAATCAAAATGCTAAAAACAACCAATCAAGAACAGCTAACTAAACTTTGAGCAATAGCCAATCAATAATTTTCTTACTTTTCTTTTTTCTTAATTTTCTTTCTTATGCTCCCCAAGTTCCCATTGGTGGAACACTCCTACCCACTTTTGGTTTGACAATGCCCGATTTGAATCAGTTTTTGCTCAAATAAACTCAAAAACTGTAATATGCTTCAGTTTATCTTTTAACAAAATACATATTTGCTCTTCATCCCTGTTCCTGGCACAGAGCCCCTCAAGCCCTTGCAATTTCCTTAGTGATGACAGGGACAAAGGTGTCTTTTGTTGTGTTAATGAAGTGACTTTTGAACCACACCTAAGGATGGGAGTTGGTTGCCAGGAGAACTAATCCTGCGATTAGAGGGTTGGAACTTTCAGTCCCCTCCTGGACCTCTGCGGAGGAAAGAGGGGCTGGAGGTTGAATCAACTGGCAAAGGCCAATGATTTAATCACCCATGCCTATGTAATGAATCCTCCATAAAAACCCAAAAGGATGGGGTTCAGAGAGCTTCTGGGTTGATGCACACATGGAGATTTGGGGAGAGTGGCTTGCTCAGAGAGAGCAGGGAAGCTCCTCACCCCTTCCCCATACCATGCCCTCTTCATCTCCTCCATCTGACTATTCCTGAGTTAAAGCTGTTTATAATAAACCTAGAATCTAGTAAGTAAAATATTTCTCTGAGTTCTGTGAGCCTCTCTAGTAAACTAATTGAACCCAAGGAGTGGGTCATGGGAACCTCCGATTTATAGCCAGTTGATCAGAAGCACAGGTGACAACCTGGGCTTTGACTGGCATCTGAAATGTGTGTGGGGGACAATGTTGCAGAACTGAGGCCTTAGCCTATGGGATCGGACTCTATCTCCAAGTAGATAGTATCAGAATTGAACTGAATTGAAGGACACCCAGCCGGTACCCGAGAACTGCTTGTTATTGGGGGGAAAACCCACACTGGAATTGGATGCTCTAACAGGAGGTATGAGGGATAAAAGAGAAGGAAGGGTCACAGATATATCTGTGCTTTGTGTTTTGTGAAGCTGGATGGATGGGGCCTTCAAACTCACTAACTAAAGGCTTAATCGGTGTCACCACACTGCACAACTCCAGAGGGCACCATCCACTTTGAAGTCAAGGTCAGTGGTGCTCCCTGGACTTGTGCCCAAGCAGCTACCCCATGGGACATGTGACCCACAGACAAGATGTGGCTCCCTGACCTGGGCTTCATTTCCCCCTATCGATCATTTTCCTCCTAGTGTACCTGAGGGCTGCCATCAATGACCAATGTGTGCAAAGCCCAATGGAATCAAGTGTTTCCTGTTCAGCTGTTCAAGTTAAATTCCAGTGAAATCACATGATGAACCTGGGCTTTCAGAAGGATCCTGGGCAAAAGGAAAGTAGGAAGAGGAAAGGCTGTATGCACCCACGACTCATGTTGGAGGCATGTTGGAGGGCTGTCTACACTCTCCCCACTCATCACTGTTATCAACATAATGCTCGTGTAGCCCCGCACATATGGTTTTCTGGTCATGTGACCTGTTGCTAGGAAGAGCCATGGATGCTCTGCTCCTCCAGGGCCTCAGTGCCAGCAAGTCATGTTCCACAGAATGAACAGGAAGTCCAAGACTGACTCACCCTTAGCAGCTTGAGAAGGCTAGAGCTACAAAACAAAGATCTCTCCAAGCCTCCCCCAGAGACTCCAAGGCAGCCCAGATGATGCCATGGCCCCTGAAGAATGACTTGGACACAGCTCTACCTGGGGTTCCAGGTGAGTAGAGCGAGACAGGAAACCATTCCACCCACTAACTGACAGCAGATGGTGTTCCCACCTCAGAACATCACAGCAGAACAGACAGCACTGGGGGGAATCTGGGATCCTCACCTGCCATTCAGCCTCCCAACTGCTCACTTTTGTGGACAAGTAAACTGTGGCTCTGCCCCAAACCATGATCCACTGCCACATCAGCCTCTGTGAAGCAGGGAAACCTAGAGGGGCCAAGTCCTGGGTCCCAGAAAGAGGAAGTCTCCTGACTCCTAAAACCAAACGTGATCATGTATGTTAAGAGTAATTGATAGGAGAGTCATTGTGATGTCTGGTTGGAATCCTGCTCTGCCTACCTTTAGCTGTGTGACCTTGGATGAGATTCTTAACCTTTCTGTGCCTCAGTTTTCTCATCTGTAAAATGAGGATGATGGTGATTGTCTCTATCATACAGGGCACTGTGAGGATGGAAAGTGTTAGAAACACATATAGCCCTTAAATCAGTACCTGGCATGAGGTAAGCACCCAATATCATCCAATAATAGCATCCACTATTATTAGTCTTTTAGGACAGGAGTCTGACACACTGCTCCCAGGCTGTAGGCAGCAGACTGTGTGAGTTCCCTGCCTGCTTCTCATCAGCTCCAGCAACCCCAGCTCGTGAGGTGAGTGCCGAGGGCACATGGGAAAGGCACCAACAGAATTTTGCTACAAAAGGCTTATAATGATGAATAAGATTCTCAAATCTTGCCTTATTGCCAACCTATAGTTTTAACACTTAAAGAAATGGCCTGAACCCTTTTCATTTCCCAAATATATTGTCTATTTGAACAGCTGTGTGGCATTGAGAAGTTTTCCATCTCTGCAGGCCTCAGTTTCCTTGAATGTAAACCAAAAGCTCTCTGAAGTCCCTTCCAGAAGTACCATTCTAGAAGGGTCCTCGACCCCAGGAGCACATAAAACCAGCCAGGCACCTCTGCACTTATGTGTGAAGTTCCCTTTTTCCCAGTGAGGGTCTTAGTCTTTGCTTTTTTATCTTGTTTCTGGTAATCAACATTTCAATATGAAAGTCAAAGTAATTCTCTAAATTTACAAATGTGACAGCTAAAAGAAAGATAACTCTGAATGATAAAATGCCTCCCCATGGGTATTTCTAACACCTCACAATTTGTCCTGGAACTAGGCGGTGGTCGGGAGCCCATAACAGTCACTGTAAGCCCACCTACCCCACCCTCATTGAAGAAGTCAAAGGCTATAAAGCATTTATCAGTACGAGCGTGCTGACACTGTGCCAAGTACTGCCCCCCCCCCCCACAGCGTCCTATCACAGGAATCATAGCATGCCAGGGTGGGAGTCAACTTCACAATTTGTCTCGTCTGACCACCTCTCTGATACAAGAATGTCCTCTACAATACCCCTGCATCTACCCTGTGCTTAAACACCTTCAGGAATGGGGAACTCACAATCTTTACAATTTATTAGTTTTTTCATCAAGTGGCCAGGCCCACAGCTAGGTGCTGCTAATCCAACAATGAACCAGACTGAAACAGTCCCTACACTAGAAGAGTTTATGCTTTAGACAGAGGTACAGGTGAATTAATGAATGCAGTGAAATACTATATTGAAATATTCATCTTTGTTCCCTCATTTCCTTCAACAGCACCCTTCCCCAAGTCAACCAAAGGTTTTCACATATCCTTAATGAAAATGAGGATTATTCTAGCAGAAATGCTAATAGACAGAAATGGTTAGAACTCACTTTTGTGATGTCCAATGTAGGCTCCCGAAGCCCAGAGCAGAAACAACAGTTTTGAAAGACAAATCATTTTGACTTAAAATGTCTGGATTCTGCCAAGAGAAAAGGCCCTTAAAAATTAAGAGTCAGGGCCCCAAGACAGTGAGGTGGAGAATGATCCAACTCTGGGGCACATGAGAATCGCCTAGAGCGCCTGTGAAAACACAGGTGCAGGCAACCACCCGGAGTTTCTGATTCTGTAGGTCTGGGGTGAGTATTAAAACCTTCCTAGGTGAGGCTGTTGCTCCGGGGACCACACTGACAGTGGACCGGAAAGGGAAAGATCCAGGCTCAGGTCTAGGAGGAACTAAATGACCTCCACCTGGGCTGGGAAGCAAGGTGGGGATGAACTAGAAGGCTCACACCTGGGAAAGGGCAGAGCCTGCTGAGAGGAGGGACTGGAATCAGGGGATACTGTGGGGAAAGTGGAGTCAACCCAGAGAAGCTTTTCATCATCACCCACCGAAAGCACCAGGGTCCCTAGGACAGAGCTAAGCCAGTGTCTGCAGATCCCCTGCTACCATGTGCACAAGCACAGCGTGTCACCGTGCAAAGGATCCCGTTAGCGGTTCTTCCCACTAGCTGGCCAGTTAGGACCCCCTACTGACTGCTTCATGCACGACACGCTAAGACAGTCTGCCTTGCCCGGACCATCCGTATTAGTTTCCTAGGACTACTGTGACAAATTACCATAAACAGTGCAGCTTAAAACAACAAAAATGTATTCTCCTGCCATCCTATAGCCTGTAAGTCCAAAATCAAGGTGCCAGCAGACCATGTCCCCTCTGAAGACTCTTAGAAAGGATCCTTCCTTTCCTCTTCCAGCCTCCAGAGGCCCCAGACATTTCTTGGCTTGTGGTAGCAAAACCCTAATCTCTGCCGCCATCTTCTCATGGCCTGATTCTCTGTGTCTGTATGTCCTTTCCTCTTCTTGTAAGGACTCCAGCCATTGGATTTAGGACTCATCTAATCCAGTATGACCTCATCTTCAGGTAACTAACTACACTTGTAAAGACTATTTCCAAAGAGGGTCCCCTTCTAAGGTTCCAGGTATACATCGATTTTGGGGGGACACTATTCAATCCACAACTGAACTGAATCCAATCACTGAACTTCCCTCACCCCCCCCCCTTTTCAACAGCTCAGGACACTCATTGGTCCCTTAAAAAAGAAGGTGGGATTGTTGACAAATAGAAGGGACGATCAAGAGAAGTGATCCAGTGGCAGGAAAATCCCCTAAACCTGCACGTGGGTGGGAGTGGTCAGTAATAAATCCCACCCGTTACACAGTAATGATATGTGTGAGGGGTTATGATGAGGAAGGCAGGATGCCATGGGAATGTAGAGGCAGGCACTGAACACAGACTTGGGTGTGAGGCAAGGCTTCCCAATATTTAGAAAGTCTTAGGTGGGATCTGAAGATGAGCAGGAAATAGTCAAATGAAGATCTGGGTGAGAAAAGAGACACTGGGGAAGAGTGTTCCAGACAGGGGGAACACCTGGACAAAGACCCAGAAGTGAGGAAAAATATGATTCATTACAGGAGCTTACGCACACTCAAAATAGCTGGGTTGCAGAGTGGTACATAGGGGTAGGAGAGCACCTGGGGGATGGAAGTGTGAGCCCCTGGCTTCTATCTCTTGAAGTCACATGGAGTAATTCTAGTCATTCTTCAAGAGACTCCTTATGTCCTTTTAGTTCTTTTTTTTTTTTTTTTTTTTTTTAAAGATTTTATTTATTTATTTGAGACAGAGAGAATGAGAGAGAGAGAGCACATGAGAGGGGGGAGGGTCAGAGGGAGAAGCAGACTCCCTGCCGAGCAGGGAGCCCGATGCGGGACTCGATCCAGGGACTCCAGGATCATGACCTGAGCCGAAGGCAGTCGCTTAACCAACTGAGCCACCCAGGCGCCCTGTCCTTTTAGTTCTTTAAAGACAAGTACTTTGGGGGCGCCTGGGTGGCTCAGTCGTTAGGCGTCTGCCTTCGGCTCAGGTCATGATCCCAGGGTCCTGGGATCGAGCCCCGCATCGGGCTCCCTGCTTGGCGGGGGGCCCGCTTCTCCCTCTCCCACTCCCCCTGCTTGTGTTCCTGCTTTAGCTGTCTCTCTCTGTCAAATAAATAAAGAAAAAAAAATTTAAAAAAAAAAAGACAAGTACTTTGTTGCCCTTAAATATTCTCTTTTCCAGGCTAAATATACCTAATTTCTCCAAAGACTTCTCATATACTTTGGAGTCCCATCTCAATCCTAACTTATCCTGGTTGAAGCCCTGCACTCTAGCTTGTCTAAATCTCTCCAGACAGAATCCCCAAATGGAAGAAAATACTCCAACACCACAGGATCCATGTTTACTGATGGCACCTTTCCTTCCCAGACCTAGGAATACAACTGAGGCAGGCCTTTGTGGCTGAGACTGCTAACTGGACCTCAATATCCACCATTACTGTCTTCCTCTTTACTGACATAAGCATGCCAAGGTTTAGCTAAGCACATGGCTGCCCAACTAGAGACTGTCTTCTTTATATGTGAGTATGTGACTCCGTAGCTTAGTTATGTGACTAAGTTCTGGTCCACACAATCTTCTTAACACAACCATTTATCTTGGTCTTCCTCCCTCCCCGGCCCTGCTGGCTGGAAAGAGACAACTGTAGCAGCCCTGTGCTCAGAGGTGGAAGCCCCAGGTTGAGGAGAGCAGAAAAAACCAGCCCATCTGGGTCTCTGGATCATTTCTTGAGGCAGCGAGTAGTTTACTCACTCTAGACAGCCCACCCACCTCCGGACTGTTAGATGAAATAGAAAGAAATTTCTATAATCTATGAGCCACTGGAATGACTGCAGGAGTCGTCCTCATGTGGACCCTACTGATACAGATTGCATTTGGTACAGATGCAAATTTAGGTGTTTATCCACCTATGTATACATCAAGCATCTACTAGGTGCTTCACACTATGGATTTGGCACCTTACACATGGTGGTATCATTGTTTCTGAGATGAGCAGCATATAATTCTTTGTTTACATTCTCTCTTGCGAGAGCAGGAAACTGGGGTAAATATTAGTCTTTTCAGCTCCGCGTTGGGCCTTAGGACACCAGTCGTCTGTTCTGTGGTAGCTGCTTCATCCCAAGGCTGCCCCTTCAACACCCAGGATAGCTTCATGAAACAGTTACTGTTATTCTCATCTTACAAATTTAAAAAACTAAGCCTTTTTCTAAAAACTGATTTTAATTTCCTCAAGAATCAACAAGTAATATAATCTAAAAGAGACAGCAAGAAATTTCTAACATTGTCTGAGTTGAGAGTGACGGAACAAGATCTTGTTCAGTGTGGGTGCCTGGGTGGCTCAGTCGTTAAGCATCTGCCTTCAGCTCAGGTCATGATCCCGGGGTCCTGGGATCAAGCCCCACATTGGGCTCCCTCCTCCACGGGAAGCATGCTTCTCCCTCTCCCACTCCCCCTGCTTGTGTTACCTCTCTCGCTGTGTCTCTGTCAAATAAATAAAATCTTAAAAAAAAAGAGAGATCTCGTTCAATGACCTCTCAACACTGCTCTGAATTAATTTCCCAAGTTTGATCCATTGAACAATAGGCCTTCTGCTCTGTGGGGAAAAAAAACGGTTTCTTGGGCAAATAAGTTTGAGAAATACCGTATAATAAAGAGATTCATACTGTGCGTTTAAATATTAATATCTCTGACAAGACCTGCAGAAAAGAGACCTGATTAACTTGAATTAACACAAATGTTTCCCAGGGCACCTGGGTGGCTCAGTCGTTAAGCGTCTGCCTTCTGCTCAGGTCATGATCCCAGGGTCCTGGAATCGAACCCCACGTCGGGCTCCCTGCTCCAAGGGGAGCCTGCTTCTCCCTCTCCCTCTGTAGCTCCCCCTGCTTGTGCTCTCCTGCTCGCTCTCTGTCAAATAAAATCTTAACAAAAAAAAAACAAAAATGTTTCCCAAATGAACTTGGCTAGGAAACCCTTTTTTTAAGAAATGCTATGAACCTTTCCAGCACTTTGCGAGGGGCTGCTCTAGACACGACTGCGATACCAGGAGGTGGGAGGACCCTCCCCGCTGCATCTGCTGTTTCCCCATCACTTCCAGGTGTTACACCTGATCAGAGATCTCTTCCCGAGAAATTATGTGGTTATAAAGCTCCAAATAAGCTTTACCAAAAAAGGTGGAATTTCAGGCAACACCAAGGGAAACCATTTTGCTTTGGAAGCTTCCTGAATTCCTTAAATCCCACCCAGAACGCTGCTACCATGTCTGCTCTGCTGACCGGTTAGTGGGGGGAAAGGACTAGATTTACTGTCCTAGGCTTAAACACTTAGAAACAAAAGTGACCTCTTGTGGGGCAGGCAATATGCTGTCTCATAACTCAGGGAGGTGAATCTGCATCTCAAGACAGTTACAGCAAGTGGGACTCGGCAGTGTGATCTCATATAGGTTCAGTCACATTTGGGAAATGGGAATTGATTCTTTTACAGGTGATGTGGGGGACAGTTAAAGACAGTCTGTACAGGGCAAGCCCCAGGCAGGCTCTAAACCTATTTCTAAAGGAGCTTTCTGGATACAATATTCAGGCCTTCTACAAATTAAAAAAAAGCAAGCACAGAACCAGCTCAAAACAAGCAAGTGTAAAAACAGGCAGCTCCGGGGTATGCAGATGGACAGGAAAGGGGGGGTTGTCAAGGAGCTGATGGCTGGAGAGGCCGGGAAGCTGGTGAGTGCCCTCTGCCCCCTCCACCCTTCCAGAAACGAATGCAGTGCAAATGCATGCTCATTAAGCAGCAGGCCTATTGGAGGGCCAGACTTTTCTGGGCCTGTTTGCAATGCCAGGACCCTGCTCCAGGGTTGTCATGGGGAAGTTACTGTCGTCCTCCTGGCAACAGGTTACCCTGGTGAACACCAAACAGCCCGGCCTGGCCCAGGGAGCGATGGGTCTGGCGCAGCATGCTGTCCCCACACTGCCTTGCCCACCCTCTCCTTTCACTCCCGCAGTCCCTCACCCATACCACCACCTATGCAAGAGGTGGCGTCCATTCCTGTGCACAAAGACACGACAGAAGGCCATCTGCATGATGGAGAGGGGTGTCCACAGGCCTTTTCTACTTCTGACCTTCAAAAGCCTGGCCAACCATGGGCAGTTATGCCTGCTCCCTTCAACCTACAACTAATACGAGAACAGCCCTCAGAAGAAAATCCCCTTTCCACCTATTTTTACTGAACATCTCAGTGCCATAATTAAAACAGATTAGAAGCATAAGAAATACCACGATGATGATAGTGATGATTAAAGTCTATAACACAAAGTGAAATGAAGCCCTAACCTGTGAACGGGATCAATTAAATGTAGACAGCTAAACAAAAAGATTCAGTTAAAGCAACTCCTTAATTGCTCACAGGGTTGCCAGATTTAGCAAATAAAAATAACCGGCAATGCTACTCAGCAAAGGGTTTTTGCTCAAATTGTCTGAAGAATCCCCTCAACTTCATGTGCTTCCTGTATGTACAAAGACTTCAAATGTGAAGAGGAGAGAGGCAGAATGCAATGATTCTAGGGCCCACTGGCACCCCACCGGCCGGAGGATGGTGTTGACCCAGACCTGTGTCTGGCATCTACCGTGCAGGACCCTAGAAACAGCAAGATCTCTTCAGACCTGTCCTTGAGGAAGCCAAGAAAGCCTTCCCTGGGTCCCTTGTCCTTTGCTGAAATGACCTAAGTTCCCTTCCTCCACTGGACCATATGTAAGGGGACATGGTGAAATGACTGAGTGATCCTCCCCTCATCCTGTCCTTGGTGTTTGTGTCTAGTTCCAAGAAATTCAAGTAGTTAACACAGTACTGTGACCACCTAATGTAAAAATCTGCTGACTCAGAAAAATTTCCTTGGTGACAAGATGTAGAAGAGCAGTAATTGGTGAGTCAGGAGACCTGTGTCTGAAAGGAAGGGGCCATGTGATCTTGAGCAAGTCATTGCTCCATTTCCCCATCTGTTTATCATCAATAGACCACAGCACAACGTTAAAGTGGGGTCACAACAGCAACAGAAAACAGTACTTCTCTGGCTCTAGCCCACTGCAAAATCCTCTCCCTGCTCTAACTTGGGGAGCCTCCAAACAGTACCTCATGTAGGTTCAAAATAAGTCCTCTCCATTGACTTGTAGCATGCATGACTCTCCTCCTCTTTGGCTGTGGATCCTTGTAGAGATCCCTGTGGCCAAGGTTATCCACCAAACCCCTACTGCTGGTGCAACTGGCGTTGCTCCACAGGGCCAGAGCCACCATGTCATACCAGGCCACCAGCACTCAGGGTGACAGTCCTGGGTCAGGACCTTCCACGACCAGTGCCGGACCCTGACGTGTGCGTTAGGGTGTCCGCAGAAGCACCATTCCTCTGAATCCTCACACACACCCTGCAAACCAGATATAATAATTTCCATTTTATGGAAGAGGAAAATGAGACTCAGAAAGATTAAATAGGAAAACCAAGATCACAAAACCTGTAAGTGGCAAAGCCAGGATTTGGACCCAGGTCCATGCGCCAGTACCCCAAGCCACTACTTACGGGAAATGTGGGGCTCTAGCTGCTCAGAGTTAATATCCCAAGTCCTACACAATATGTGTATTATTTCCTTTAGTGGGTAAGCCTTTATCACAGTAGATAGATGTCTATGCAAATTGCACTACAGATTCGTTAAAAGATCTGTGAAAAGAGGTCTACAAAATTATGTCAACTATATATAGAAATACTTGTGCAAACAGATCAGGAAAACATTAAATTCCAAGAGAAAAACAGACCAAGGGCGCCTGGGTGGCTCAGTCCGTTAAGCGGCTGCTTTCGGCTCAGGTCATGATCCTGGGGTCTTGGGATCGAGCCCCACATCCGGCTCCCTGCTCAGCGGAGAGCCTGTTTCTCCCTCTCCATCTGCCTGTCACTCTGCCTACTTGTGCTCTCTCTCTGTCAAATAAATAAATAAAATCTTTAAAAAAAAAGAAAAAAAAAAAGAAAAACAGACCAAGTTAACAGATAATTCTCAGGGCACAAACTACAAATAATTAACAAATACGCAAAAATCCAGCATTACTAGTAAATATCTTTAAATGCACTAAAATGAGATTTTTTTTTTTTTAACCTGTGAAATTAGAAAAGAAAAATACTCAAAGTTGGTAGAGCCACTGGAGTCCAGGGCACAAACTGGTACAATTTGCCAAAAGGTAATCTGGCAATTACTTAGCAAGAATCTTTACTTTTTTTTCCTTTTCTTTCAAATGTTTTATTTAAATCCTAGTTAGTTAGCACCTAGTGCACTACTGGTTTCAGGAGTAGAATTCAGTGGTTCATCACTTCCACACAGCACCCAGTGCTCATCACAACAAGCACCCTCCTTAATGTCCATCCCCCATCTAGCCCATCCCCGACCCACCTCCCTCCGTCCACCCTCTGTTTGTTATGTATCTTTAAAAGTACAAATCCTTCAATCCAAAAATTCTCACTGTAGAACTTACTGCTGAAAAAATCATCAGAACCTTTAAAAAAGACTTACCTACAAAGACATCCATCAAAGTGTTAATTATTGTAAAAATCAAAACAATATCAAAGTCTAAAAATGGTTAATGAAATGCAGCCATATGACTGGATACTGTGCAGCTATTTAAGTGATATAGTCAAAAAGATTAATGACAGGGAAAGTGCTGAAACCATCGTTAATTTGAAAATAAAAATACTAAATTGTTTTAGTTTAAATAATACTTTTGAGTTTAAAAGACTGAAGGTCCAATATTTGCCAAGGATTCTGAACACTGCAAGTGTTTTCTACAATGATGTGTATTTCATTTATAACCAGGAAAATAGAGCTAACAAAGTTTCAGGTGCCTGCAGCTCTTTTTTTCCTCACATGCTGAGTTGGATGAGGGTCTCCAGCATCACCGAACTAAAAGAGCATGGTGGATCCCTCCTGGGCAATCATTTTGGCTCTCTTTCTTTCATATCACAAAGCCAGACAGATGCCGAACAACATATACAGTAATAATAATAGAAACAGTAGCAGCCAGTTTCCAGTCTTTATTCAGCACCAAGTTCTACAGCAGCTCTTCACATACAGTGTATCATTCAATTCTCACAAAACCCTATGAGACAAGCAGTACCCTATTCGAAAGATAAAGATACAAGCTCAGGGAGATGAAAATACTTGCCCCAAACCTCACAGTTAATGTGTGGCTAAGCAGGGGCTAGAAACCAGATAGGACCTTCCAGAATGCTTTACTATTTTCCTAATGTCTGACTGGTAAGGGTTGGAAAGAAAATTCATTGGATTTTTTTTTATTTTTGAAATACAAAAATTGTATTTATCCATAGCATAACCTCTTTTCGTAGAAGTCAGGACACTCCATTCTAAGCCTGTGTCTTTTCCTGACGAGTCCAGAGACACTGAACAAGTCACATCCCTTCTGAGATTCTGCTACCTCTATGTATTGGAAGTTTGGTTTGTTAAAACCCAGCTTTCCAGGTCATTCTCCAGACCTACTAAATGGGACTTTCTGGGGTTGAGCCTAGCATATATTTTATTCTTATTCAGAAGAATCAGTCTCTGGGCTGGTATTTTGGAACCAACATATTAAACAATCTAGGAGGTATCTTTCCTGTCCACCAATTACTACATGGTTGGGGCCCCAAGTTTGAGGTCAAGGTATAGTAGCCACCATTGGATTTCAGACAGATCTGAGATGATGGGTGTAAGATACTAAAGATGGGCCCACTGGGGATCAGTCTGCATGAGCAGAATTCAGAGAGAGAAATCGGGAGAAAGCAGTGTGAGTCCTGGACAATGGTCCCTGCACCCAGCCTGAGGGACGAGGGTCTGAACTCTAGAAAAGAGGTGCAGAGAGTGAAGAAACCAAAGGGGTGGCTTCACATTACCACCTAAGGAGCTTTTAAAAATTACTGCTGAGGGTGCCTGGGTGGCTCAGTCTGTTAAGCGTCTGTCTTCAGCTCAGGTCATGATCCCAGGGTCCTGGAATCGAGTCCCAATCGGGCTCCTTGCTCAGCAGGGAGCCTGCTTCTCCCTCTGCCTGCCACTCCCCCTGCTTGTGCTGACAAATAAATAAAATCTTTAATAAAAAAAAAAAAGTACTGTTGACTAGGTCCCACCTCCAGATCCTTATTTAATTGGTTTGGGGTATGTACCTGAGCCTTGGAATTTTTTTTTTAAGATTTTATTTTATTTATTTGAGAGCAACAGAGAGAGAGAGAAAGAGAGAGGTAGCAGGCACGAGCCGGGGGGGAGGGGCAGAGAGAGAAGCAGACTCCCCACTGAGCAGGGAGCCCCATGTGGGGCTTGATTCCAGAACGCTGGGATCATGACCTGAGCTTAACTGACTGAGCCACCCAGGTGCCCCGAGCGTTGGGATTTTTAAAAGCTTCCCAAGCAATTCTATTTTGAAACTAAGGCTGAGATTCTGCATTAGCAAACGAGACACAAAGCCCTCAAAATGAGGTGGCTTTATGTGTTACAGATATACCCTTAAAATGGTTGAAAATTGGTATTTCACGGACCCTCCTGGTGAGTTCACAAGAAAAAATAATCATCTTTTGGGTTTAAAAACAACGGAGACTCTCAATACACCACTTCCTCAATACATGTAGGGGGATAAACTGCAAACCTCAGTCGTGTTTCAGTAGCTGGCTTGGCGTCTATGTTTGGTTGCATAGAAAGGATTCGGTCTCCAGGTGTATGAGTCACATGAAGCCTATCCTAACTGGCTGGATTTTTCTTCTTCACTGAAGTGAGTGAATTGATCTGTTGTTTTGTCACTGCCTAAAGCCAGTGGGAGGGTGCCAGTTATCAGTTGGAAGAAAGGTATCATTCTGAAGTACCAAGACAGCCGATGAATTGTATTCACGAAGTAGATGTTTCACTCTACTTTTTAATTTGCTCCTGTTTGAGTTAACTGAGAGTTTCATCTTTATTTTTAAAGAATGACATTTACACAGCCGCTCAAACTGCCAATCTGTTACATAAACAGCCTTGTTTTCCAAAAGGCTGGCACCGCCTAGAGGCCAAATAATGTGCAGCGTTTGGGATTTCTCTTTGGAGGGAGTCTTCTTCGACCTGTTGCCTCCTGCCACTTGTGATGTGCCTCAGTCATGAGCCGTTAGGGGCAGGTGGGGCAAATGGGATTCTTCATACTGCAAAATTTCCTAAGCCCCAGAGGAGTAGGGGGAGGGAGTACCAGAAAGACATTTTAAAGCCCAACTGCAACACCATGATGGGGTTGGGGAGCCCTGGAACAAAAGAAGCTTCTCCCTGACATCAGAAGTTGAGCTTTGGCACCAGACCCTGGGCTTGGTCAGTGACCTCACACGCAGTGACCCGGCTTTGCTATCCATACATCGATGGAGGAGCCCAAACCTTCTGACTCTAAACCAGGGCTAAAATCTGAAGGTCTCCGGGCGCCTGGGTGGCTCAGTCAGTTAAGCCTCTGCCTTCGGCTCAGGTCATGATCCCGGGGTCCTGGGATCGAGTCCCACATCAGGCTCCCTGCTCCATGGGAAGCCTGCTTCTCCTTCTCCCTCTGCCTGCAGCTCCCCCTGCTGGTGTGTTCCCTCTCTCTCTCTGTCAAATAAATAAAATCCTTAAAAAAATAAAATAAAATCTGAAGGTCTCATAAGTTGGTTTCACCAAAACTCAGGACAACACCCCATTAAGCCAGTGCTTTTCCGTTTGGTTTACACACCACTTACATCAGCATCATTGTGGGTACTTGTGTAAAATGCTGTTTCCTGGTACCCATCCCAGATCCACAGAAGCAACATCTGTTGGTGTAGGGCCCAGGAAGCTGAATTGTAACAGTCCATTGGAAATGGTGTCTCAGGGTAGCTCTCACCGAAGCTTGGAATGGCTGTTGAAAGCCCATGGGTTGCCTTGGGTGGGCTGGGCTCTCTTTTGCTAGAGCATGGCTTTTCAACTGAGGAAGCACCAGTGTGTGCAGGGCTGACCTCAGAGCTCCTGCATTTCCCACACGCACCTGGACGTACATGTGTACTCTGGACAACTGCGTACAGAGCACCTGCACCCTTCCAGCTTTTCCCACTGTCTCAGTGGAAACCGACTGGGCCAACACACTTGAATCAAAGTGTCAACCAGCTAATCTGATCCATTAGTCCTTGCTAATTGATTTGTGCTAACTAGCAAGGTCTAGTCCCCTGGTTCTCCAACCTTAGTGTGCATCAGAATCACCAGGAGCATCTGTTAAAATACAGATTACTGGGCTCCATTCTCGGAGCTTCTGACTCAGTCGGTCTGGGAGGAGGCCAAGAATCTGCATTTCTTACAACAAGTTCCCAGAACTTAATGCTGATGCTACTGATCCAGGGACCCCTGGTTCTCAAGTTTTGTTGGGTATTAGAATCACCTGGAGAGTTTTAAAATTTTTTAAAGAGCAGGTCACACCCCATCCCAATTCAATCAGAATATCTGGGGGTGAGACCAAGCTATCAGCACTTTTTAAATTACCCCAGGTGCTTCCAGCGTGCAACCAAATTTGAGAATTATTGGTCTAGAACTGTAGTTCTTAACACTGTTGCTGCGTAAGAGCCTGTGGAGTTTGCTAGGGTGAAGATTCTTGGGCCTCCACCCAAAGAAACCTGGCTCAGAATGGCACCAGGAGGGCCTGTGCACCGGGGTTTTGGACGAATAGCTCAGACACTGATGATACAAACTGAAGTGAATAACTTCTTAAGATTTATTGATTTACTTAAGAGAGAGAGAGCGGGGGGCGGGGGGGCAGAGGGAGAGGGAGAGAGAGAAAGAGAATCCACAAGCAGACTCCCCGTGGAGTGCAGAGCCTGATGTGGGGCTCCATCCCACGACCCTGAGATCATGACCTGAGCCGAAACCAAGAGTCGGCTGCTTAACCCGCAGAGCCACCCAGGTGCCCCTGGAGTGCAGAACTTCTAGTGGCACATTAAACTCTATGGACAGTTCTTTAAACACTAGTGCCCAGCTGCCCAGAGATTCTGATTCAGTTGGTCCAAAGCATGGCCCTCGTATCTGAAATTTTCAGAGCTCCCCAGTTACTTTAATATTTTACTATACAGCCCGGGCTGAGACCCACTGGTCTGCGCATCAGCATCACCCGTGGAACCTGTCAAACTACACGGATGCCCACGCCCTGCTCCCGAGTTAGTGAATCGGAAAGTTTAGCACGGACACCAGGGTGTTTTTAACAAGCCTCAGAGAATATTCTGAGCATAGCCAGATTTGAAACCATTGGTCTAAATTAAATTTCCCTTTTTTAACTATGGACTTCTGAGAAAATCTGTGAAAACTACTGGCTTAGATTAATGCTATTCTCACTGTTTCTGTTAATAACAGCAAGCATTTCTTCAGCACCTAGATATGCCTGCTACTCTAAATACATTATCACTGATCCTTACAGTGACCCGGAAGGACTGAATTTGGGGAGGAAAGCAGGGATAATAAATTTGTCTAAATCCAGATGCCACCTAACATGAAACAGCTCCAATTCTAAGGTGGACCATTCTGATACGCTGGGCTCTTGGTAAAGACAGGGATGTGGCCCAAGGTGATTCCGGATGACCCACCAAGGTGCTGGTGCCTTCAGTTCCACCAGGAAGCTTCCCCATCGCCCTTGTCTGCCCACATGGGACGCTGAAAGCTCCATGATAAGTTTTTTCACTTGGTTTTTCTGTTTTGCTTTGTTTTGTTTTAAAAAGGAAGAAAAGCAAAGTATGTTTCTGGTGGTAGACTGGACTTCTCACATTGACACTGGCACAAAGATTGGGCAGACATCAAAATCTAACACATGCCGGCCACAAGAGGCTTTGCTTCCTGCTCAGCGTTGAATTCGCAAGATCTTCATGGCGTGGTCTAGTGTGAGGTTATTACTTCCCTAGAATGTCTGGATCTTTTTATTCCCTCTTTCTCCAGACTTCTTACTTTTTCATATTTTCTTAAATGGCCAACTTTGAATTAACACAGGGGAACAGGAATAACATGTAGTTTTAAATCCCTAAATAATCCAAAATGTCTATACCCAAGTAGAAGTTTAACTACCAATCAAATGAGAAAAAATTTTACCACTTTCCTTTATTTCCCACAACTGACATTATCTGACTTTTGAGTCTGCCAACAGGTAGAAGTTAGAAGGGTGGGGAAAGAGTTTAACTCATCAATTAAATATAACTTGGTTAATTCCAGTATGAAACATTCTCTTACTATCTCGTCTCACCCGTGTCTGAGAAATGCTCCATCTTTCAAAATATATCTTCCCTCCCCATTCTCTTTACCAAGATGTCTCCTGACCCCAGGGGTAAGCTTCTGTGTGCTTGTGGTGGCAGGAGGGCAGGAATAGAATGATGGCCCACGTACTAACCTCCACATCCTTGCCATTATCCATGAGGACACTGGGCTGATCTTCTCCCTGGACCCCTGAACCTGTTGACCACTGTAGGTACCTGATCCTACCCAATTCTTCTGGAAACTGTGCTAACACCCAGAGTCTGTTGTCCTTGAGGCATCATCTGGCTGCCAAGTCTTGCTTCATGATCTCTTATATTTTCTGCTCCATTCATCCCCTGAGCATTTCTGCGTTCCCTCTGATGGGACAGATTTTCCCAGCTGGGTTCTCTGACCCCACAGGCACCAGTCTGATTTCCTCCATGGTTCCCATCCTTCCTCCCCTCCACCATCCCACTAAAACTCTCTTTTCAAGTTCCCTGATGATCTCCATATTGCCCAACCTAGTGGCCAGTTCTCAGTTCTCATCCTATTTCCCATATCAGCAGGATTGGACAGTTGATTATTTTCTCCTTGAATTACTTTCTTTACTTGGCTTCCTAAAAATCTTGGTCTTCCTCTAACTTCATTATCAACTCTTCTCTGACTTCTCCCCTGACCTCTAAGTGTGAGTGACCCAGGGCTCAGTCCTTAGGTCTCTTCTTCAGTTTTCCTTTAAACTCACTCCCTTGGTGTCCTCATCTAGTCTCCTGGATTTAAGTGCCACCTATGCTAACGATTCCCAAATTTCACTGCAAGTCTCAACCTCTCCCCATACTCTAGATTCCAATATCCAACTGTCTAGTCCACAGTGTCATCTGGATAACCAACAGGCATCTCAAACCTGACCTGTCCACAATTAAATTCTGATCTTTCCACCTAAAACCTGCTCCTTCTACAATTTTCCTGAATGCACAAAGTAGCAGTTCTCTCCTTCCAGTTCCTCAGGCCAGAATTCCTTGTCTCTTCTCTCCCTCTCAGGTTGTCAAAGCTCATCCATTAGCAATCTTCTTGGCTCTACCTTCAAAATATATCCAGAATTCACACTTCTCGCTGTCTTCACCATTGCAACTCTGGTCTCATTTTTTTTTTTACTTCAAAGGGTGAAGTATTTCTTTTTATTTCAATTCAATTAATTAACATATGGAGTATTATTAGTTTCAGAGGTAGAGGTCAGTGATTCATCAGTCTTGTATAACACCTAGTGCTCATTATATCACATGCCCTCCTTAATGCCCATCCCCCAGTTACTCCATCTGCCCCCACCTCCTGTCCAGCAACCCTGTTTGTTTCCTAGAGTTCAGAGTCTCTTATGGTTTATCTCTTCTGATTTCAACTTATTTTTCCCTCTCTTCCCTGATGTTCATCTGTTTTGTTTCTTAAATTCCAAATATCAGCGAGATCATATGATAATTGTTTTTCTCTAATCAACTTATTTCGCTTAGCATAATACCCTCTAGTTCCATCCACGTCGTTGCAAATGGCAAGATTTCATTTTTTTGATGGCTGAGTAATATTCCATTGTATATATATACCACATCTTCTTTATCCATTTATCTGTCGATGGACACCTGGGCTCTTTCCATAGTTTGGCTATTATGGACATTGCTGCTATAAACATTGGGGTGCAGGTGCCCCTTCGGATCACTACATTTGTATATTTGGGGTAAATACCCAGTAGTGCAATTGCTGGGTCATAGGGCAGCTCTATTTTCAACTTTTTGAGGAACCTCCATACTGTTTTCCAGAGTGGCTGCACCAGCTTGCATTCCTACCAACAGTGTAGGAGGGTTCCCCTTTCTCCGCATCCCCGCCAACATCTGTTGTTTCCTGACTTGTTAATTTTAGCCATTCTGACTGGTGTGAGGTGGTTATCTAATTGAGGTTTTGATTTGGATTTCCCTGATGCCGAGTGATATCTAATTCATTCTTATCTGTACTTAGATCATGGCATTAGTCACCTAGCTGGGACGCTCAAAGCTCCATAAATTTTTTCATTTGGTCTCCTGCAGGTCTCCTGCTGGACTCCTGCTTCCACATTTGCCTCCCCTCAGTCTATTCTCAATATAACAACTAGAATGATTCCTTTAAACCAAAGTCAAATTAAGTCACTGCTCTATTCAAAAGTCTCCAGAAATTTCCACCTCAGAGTAAAAGCCAAAGTGCTTACAAGGTCCTATACAATCTACTCTCAGCATTTCCTGCACTGGGCCCCACCATCACGGACCTCATCTCCTACCTCTGCCCTTCCTTCATTCGGCTCTTCTTAGAAAACCCTTAGCCAGTTCCCTCACCTCCTTCAGGCACTCACACAGATACTGCCTTCTCAGTCAGGCCTTCAATAATAACCCCAGTAAAAAAATTACAAGCCCCCCCAACCCCACTCTTCATGCTATTCAACTCCTTGCTTTGTTTTCTCCATAGCAATTTTTTTTTTTTTACCAATGGACATGTATTTTACATATTTGTTTATTATCTGGTTCTCTCAAAATAATGCAAGCTTGTGATGTCATTTTACTGGAACAGTAGGTACTCAATAAATATTTTTGAGTATATCTTATTAATTCTAATACTCACTACCCCCGACCCCACCAACTGGGGTTTTGACCTGCAGAAGAGGAACCAGGGTCCACGTATCTCACCACTTGCCTTTGTTCCTCATTTTCCCCTTCCTTAAAGACTTTAAGTGTGGCAAACTGAATAGAGGTATTTATCTCCACTTCTCCCCAAACTCATTTTCCAAGGTAAAAAGTCAATAGGTAACATTTAAAATTTAAAAGTCAAAGTTACCTGTAATTCTGTAATATGGCAGAAGATAAAGCAGAGCTGAGTGGTTGCCTCTGGGGAGTAAGAATTTGGGGACAGGGAGGAGTAAGAGATTATGCTGTTGAGTTTGCTGTTTTGTCTTTTAAGTTTTAATGTACATTTTGCAAAAATTTAAAAGAAACCGGTAAAATACAGTAATAGTAGGAGGTTTTAATATACTTTTTTTCAAACCAGTGAGATCTAGGAGGTAAGAAATAAACACAGAGAGACTGAATAGTACAATCAACTCACTTGTTTTAATTGCTAAAGAACTTGACATCCACTGAATGAAAGACAAAAATATCAATCATGTACATGACTGCAAAGAAAACCTCAAGAAAATATGGAAAGTAGGGATTTTATAGATCTCTTTCTCTATTAAGAATCCAGTAAGATTAGGAATAAATGAATTATAAAAGGAGCTTCAGAAATTCAGATATTCCTTTTCTCTCTTGACAGGGCCTAATTTTCAACAGCACTTTCCCCCTGGGGACACAATACATAAAAAGCTTCATTTGACAGTCAAAGCTCAGCGATGACTTTGGTGTTCTAGCCAGTGACTACCCTGCCCCTGAAGCACTGAGATTCATTGATTAAAAGGATGAGGAGCCATATGGCATCTTGATTTAAGGGGAATAAAAAATACATTAAATAATTCCTAAAATATCATCTCCATTATTCATTAGTGTGGTCATTACTTTAAATCCGGAGCCACAAAATGTCAATCAACTGATGGGAAGGACCAGAATTGCCAATCTCAGTTGTACCTCTCTGTGCATCTTTGGTCAGCATCTCTGAAAGGACTGAAGAGCAGTGAGGCAGTTAAGATTCACTGATGGCTGGGATTTCAGCCAATTGCTGAAAAAAATCTTTAAAGTATCTGGATGAGTGCTTCTCAAAGTTGTGTGTCAGTTAAAATGCATATTCCTGGGCCCCACCCCTACCCAACTGAATCAGAATATGTGGAGAAATTAAAAATCTACATTTTTCTGATAGGCTTTTTTGCCACAGTTTGAAAACTACTGATTTACATAATCCACTAACAATCTCCCAATAATCCAGAGTGAACTAAAATCATGGAAGGAAATGGATTTAGCACAGTAGCTCTCTTTTTTGGTGGGGAGGTGGGGAGAGTCTATTGTTTTACAGTTTAATTAAAATGAAAGTCTTGGGGCGCCTGGGTGGCTTCAGTCAGGCGTCTGCCTTCGGCTCAGGGTCCTGGGACTGAGCCCCGCATCAGGCTCCCTGCTCAGCCGAGAGTTTGCTTCTCCCCCAGCCCCTCCCCCTGTTGATGTGTGCACATGCACACATGCTCTCTCTCTCAAATAAATAAATAAAATCATTAAAAAAAATAAAGTCTTTAGAATAACTACCTGACAGGCTTGACACACAACTATTATATTGGGTTATCTTTTACAATTTTGACTTTGACTCACTAGCCATTCTAGTAAAGGAAATGATAGAGTTTCAGTTTGACATGCCGCATCTGGCTTCCATCCACATCTCCCATGTTACGTCCACCATTTCCCAGCACTGTATCTCTAGTCAGTGTCCCACACGTGCAGGATGGGGATTCCCACCCCATTTGTTCATTATGCAGGAGCATCCTCAAGAATAATGCCTTTCCAAGTTAGGCAAGATACTTCACAAAATAATAAAAGATGTTCATGAATCTTTTCATTGGTAATTCCACTTCTAGGACTATGTTCCAGCATTTCTCAGACTAATGTGCAGAGACGTGTAGACCAGTGCACTAGTTGCAGCATGGCTTATAAAAGCAAAAAATCAGAATCAGCCTAAGTATCTGTAACAGGTGGAGTTAAGTGTGTCTGCATATAAGAGAACATTTAAAATAATCATCACTTAACCAAACAGAAATGTATTTCTTTCTCACCTAAAAGAAGTTCAGGGGAGGGAGGCCATCCTGGGCTGATACAGCATCTTGGTAGTGTCATCAGCGACCGAGGCTCCTGTCTTGCCAGTTGACCATCCTCAGGAACTGGCTTCCATCCTTCAAGGCCCACTGAACAGCCATGTTTGCTACATCCTCGCAGATACCCCTCACCACCTGGGAGAGCAAAGGGAAAAGAGGTGGAAATCTGAGCAATCAGCCACGTTTAAATCAAGAACAAAAATTAAGCTTAAAGGGACTTATTGCACTGGACCAGGTTTACTGGGTTAAACTTAAATTTAGATTTTTTTCTTCCTACTTCTATAGGGATGGGAACTATTCATGAACTACATTTTCTCTGTTCACCTGAGTACAGTGGGAGTAAATTTACAAACCTACTATGTTGTATCTCTGAAAAGTTTAGAAACTTTATTTTAAAGTCTCCTTCAGATTGTTTTATCATCTCAATTTTATATATATATATTTTTTTTTTTAAAGATTTTATTTATTTATTTGACAGAGAGAGCACGCCCAAGCAGGTAGAGAGGGAGAGGGATAAGCAGACTCCCCTCTGAGTAGGGAGCCCAATGTGGGGCTCGATGTGGGGCTCGATCCCAAGACCCTGGGATCATGACCTGAGTTGAAGGCAGACGCTTAACCAACTGAGCCACCCAGGTGCCCCTATCATCTCAGTTTTAGAGGTAGGGAACTAAATTCTCTTTCCAGAGTCCAAAGTGTAAAGTGAGACCAAAGGATCCCATCTTTGGTGTTCCCATTAAGTCAAATGATATTCTCCTTCCTGGGCCACAGGGCAAGTGGAATCCATGTGTCTCACTCACTGTCTCTCCTGCCTCTTCTACCCACAATGTCCTAGGGTCAGTAAAGGTCAGTTCTTCTTTTACTTCCTCCTCCTATCTCTCAGGACTTCCCTTAGTACCAGGACCAGCTTCCTAATTTTTGGAGCCCAGTGCAAAATGAATAAGGGTCCCTTGTTCAAAAATTATTAGGAACTTCAAGATGGCGACAGCAGAGCATTAAACCAACTACAGGGCCCTTCTAAGGATGGGGCCCTGTGCGGCTGCACGGGCTGCATGCCCACCCAGCTGGTCCCATAGCTGGCCCCGCATGTACCCAAGGTCTTGAAGTGGTGGCTTTGGGGCTTTCACTCTCCCTACATAATAACTTCCTCCTTTCTGATTCTGGCTTACCACTTAGACCTTACAGCTGACTAGAATAACTTCTCTAGATGTAAAGGAGCCTGGACTTCAAGCTTACTTTCTTTTTGTGGAACTGAACAAAATTTAACTTGATGACAAAAGCTGATGAATGTCTTTTAGAAAATAGTGGGTGTTTCCCATCCCTCTTCCTAGAAGCCCTGCCAATCACACTGCAGTACACGGAAAAGATTTTCAGGATAGGAAAACAGAACATCTGAAAATATTTTTTAAATAGTATTCTTGTCGGGGCGCCTGGGTGACTCAGTTGGTTTAGCGTCTGCCTTCGGCTCAGGTCATGATCCCAGAGTCCTGGGATCGAGTCCTGCATTGGGTTCCCGGCTCAGCAGGGAGCCTTCTTCTCCCTCTGACCCTCTTCCCTCTCATGCTGTTTCTCTCTCTCTCTCTCTCAAATAAATAAATAGTATTCTTGTCACAAAGGGAAAAAATACAAATCCCTTATCTAAGAATAGGAGCTTATAAAACAAGAACAACTGGATTTGAAAAAGAACGGAGTAGAAACCCAAAAATGAAAACATGCTCATTAAAAAAAAAAAAAACTGAAAAGAGGATTAGTGAATTGAGAACTTAAAAAATAACAGCAAACACAGCACAGAGAAATAAAGAAAGTTAAGAATATGAACAAGATGCTGGGGGCGCCTTGGTGGCTCAGTCAGTTAAGCATCTGACTCTTGGTTTCGGCTCAGGTCGTGATCTCAGGGCCATGACCAAAGCCCACGTAGGCCTCCATGCCCAGCGTCAGCCTGCTTAAGATTCTCCCTCTCCCTTTCCCTCTGACACTCCGCCACTCGCGCGCTCTCTTAAAAAGAAAAAAAAGGGGGCGCCTACGTGGCTCAGTCTTTAAGCGTCTGCCTTTGGCTCAGAACATGATCCCAGGGCCCTGAGATCGAGCTCCGCATCAGGCTCCTTGCTCAGCGGGAAGCCTGCTTCTCCCTCTCCCACTCCCCCTGCTTGTGTTCCCTCTCTCACTTTGTCTCTCTGTGTCAAATAAATAAATGAAACCTTAAAAAAAAAAAAAAAAAGAATATGAACAAGATGCTAAGAGATAGGAAGGAAAGAAAAGGGATAATTCAGTATATTCCTGGTCAAAATTCCAGAAGAATGGAATGGAGAAATTTGGAAACAGGCAATAAAGAGACAACTGATAAGAATTTGCCAGAACCAAAAGAATTAGATTAAATAAGTAAAAAGTGATGAGCAGGATAAATAAGAACAATTTCAAACACATTGTAGTGAAACTACAGATTAAGAGAAAAATCTCCAAATCAGAAAAGGTAGATTATCTTAAAATGAAAAACCACACGTTCAGACTTGCCACAGACTAAGAGCAGACTTCTCAGAAGCACCAGATGCCAGAAGAGAGTAATTCCAGCCTCACAGTTGTTCAAGGAGGAAAACCGACACAAGAGAATTCTACCCACAGATAAATGATCATCCGAGAGTACAAGTAATATAAGTACATTTTTTATACATCCCAAGCCCAAGAGAGCTAACTGACCCTCACTAAAAGCACTACTGCAAGAGAGACTCCAGCAAGAAAGAACAGAAAGCCAGAAAGAAAGATGACATTCAAGAGCAAAGAAAAAGAAAACTGGTACAGAATATGCTAACAATAATAACCATTCTTTTGTATTTAAGAACAAGATACAACTGAAACTCCAGACAACATGGGAGGTTGAAGAGCGCTGTTTGTAGTAGGAAAAAAAAAAAATAGGCTAAATTCCTCACCTGTTTAGAAGGAGAACTGAAATTAATTTTAGTATTTAGTTTAAAATACCATATGCACAGAAATCAGTTGCATTTCTATACACCAACAAGACCGAAGAAAGAGAAATTAAGGAGTTAATCCCATTTATAATTGGACCCAAAACCATAAGATACCTAGGAATAAATCCAACCAAAGAGGCAAAGGATCTGTACTCAGAAAACTATCGAATACTCATGAAAGAAATTGAGGAAGACACAAAGTAATGGAAAAACATTCCATGCTCATGGATTGGAAGAACAAATATTGTGAAAATGTCTATGCTACCTAGAGCAATCCACACATTAAATGTAAGCCCTATCAAAACACCATCAACTTTTTTCACAGAAATGGAACAAATAATCCTGAAATTTGTATGGAACCAGAAAAGACCCTGAATAGCCAGAGGGATGTTCAAAAAGAAAAACAAAGCTGGCGGCATCACAATTCCGGACTTCCAGCTCTATTACAAAGCTGTCATCATCAAGACAGTATGGTACTGGCACAAAAACAGACACATAGATCAATGGAACAGAACTGAGAGCCCAGAAATGGACCCTCAACTCTATGGTCAACTAATTTTCGACAAAGCAGGAAAGAATGTCCAATGGAAAAAAGACAGTCTCTTCAACAAATGGTGTTGGGAAAATTGGACAGCCACATGCAGAAGAATGAAACTGGACCATTTCCTTACACCACACACAAAAATAGATTCAAAATGGAAGAAAGACCTAAATGTGAGACAGGAGTCCATTAAAATCCTAAAGGAGAACACAGGCAGCAACCTCTTCGACCTCAGCTGCAGCAACTTCTTCCTAGAAACATCGTCAAAGGCAAGGGAAGCAAGGGCAAAAATAAACTATTGGGACTTCATCAAGATAAAAAGCTTTTGCACAGCAAAAGAAACAGTCAACAAAACCAAAAGACGACAGAATGGGAGAAGATATTTGCAAATGACATATCAGATAAAGGGCTAGTATCCAAAATCTATAAAGAACTTATCAAACTCAACACCCAAAGAACAAATGATCCAATCAAGAAATGGGCAGAAGACATGAACAGACATTTTTCCAGAGAAGACATCCAAATGGCCAACAGACACATGAAAAAATGCTCAACATCGCTCGGCATCAGGGAAATCCAAATCAAAACCTCAATGAGATACCACCTCACACCAGTCAGAATGGCTAAAATTAACAAGTCAGGAAATGACAGATGTTGGCGGGGATGCGGAGAAAGGGGAACCCTCCTACACTGTTGGTGGGAATGCAAGCTGGTGCAGCCACTCTGGAAACTTTTTGAGGTGCCTCAAAAAGTTGAAAATAGAGCTGCCCTATGACCCAGCAATTGCACTACTGGGTATTTACCCCAAATATACAAATGTAGTGATCCGAAGGGGCACCTGCACCCCAATGTTTATAGCAGCAATGTCCACAATAGCCAAACTGTGGAAAGAGCCCAGGTGTCCATCGACAGATGAATGGATAAAGAAGATGTGATATATATATACAATGAAATATTATGCAGCCATCAAAAAAATGAAATCTTGCCATTTGCAACGATGTGGATGGAACTAGAGGGTATTATGCTAAGCGAAATAAGTCGATCAGAGAAAGACAAATATCAAATGATCTGTTATGTGAAATTTGAGAAACAAGACAGAGGCTCATAGGGGAAGGGAGAAAAAAATGAAATAAGACGAAACCAGAGAGGGAGACAAACCATAAAAGACTCTTGATCTCAGGAAACAAACAGGGTTGCTGGAGAGGAGGGTGGTGGGAGGGATGAGGTGGCTGGGTGATGGACAGTGGGGAGGGTAGTGCTATGGTGAGCGCTGTGAATTTTGTAAGACTGATGAATCAAAGACCTGTACCTCTGAAACAAATAATACATTATATATTAATAAAAAAATAAATAAATAAAATACAATAAAATACTGTGAGTTGTGTGTAACAAAATTGTAAAATACCTACTAAGGGGTAGAAATAGACTGTGTTAACTTTCAAAGTAGGAGAGAAGGGGAAAGAGAGAAAACTCAACCACTCCATCAAAGAGGAGAAGACGGGGGAAAAAGCAAACAAAAGCAAACAGAAACAAACTAAAATGGTATAAGTAGTTCCAAATAGGTCACATATCATAACTGATACCCACAAATAAAACTCATTCACTAACAGAGATCTTTACGGGTAAGTCAATGTTGAGTGAGAAAAGCAACCTGGAATATGATATATTCAAACACACACATATGCTAGTACAGATTGCCCTTTGATATGTAAGTATGCACATTAGAAGTATTGAAAAATATTTTAAGAATACAACTTAGGGGCACCTGGGTGGCTCAGTTGGTTAAGCATCTGCCTTCCGCTCAGGTCATGATCCCAGGGTCCTGGGATCGAGTCCGTATTGGGTTCCCTGCTCAGCAGGGAGTCTGCTTCTCCCTCTGCCCCTCCCCCTGCTCATGCTCTCTCTCTCTCTCAAATAAATAAATAAAATCTTTAAAAAAAAGAAAAAGAGGGGCGCCTGGGTGGCTCAGTCGGTTAAGCGACTGCTTTCGGCTCAGGTCATGTTCCCAGGGTCCTGGGATCGAGCCCCCACTCTGCTCAGCAGGGGGCCTGCTTCTCCCCCTCCCTCTGCTGCTCCCCCTGCCTGTGCTCGCCTGCTCTCTCTGTCAAATAAATAAATAAATAAATAAATAATCTTTAAAAAAAAGAATACAACTAAAAATCAACGGTCTCTGGAATGGAACAAAACAGAATGGGGAAAAAAAGGACTTCGATTTGATCTGAAATGTTTTATATTTTTATTTTTAAAAAAAGACCAAAAGCAAATATAATAAAATTCTAATGAACACTGAATATACAGGCTGTTTACTACTCTTCATACTGTTCTGTATCTTTTAAATTTCAAAAATTAAAAACTGAACAAAATATAAATCAAGATGGAGGAAGGGAAGTGAGGAGAAATCTTTTAAATATCTCAGAAAATATTATTTAGTGCTTTAGTACTTATTACAAGTATTAGAATATATATTTAAAAACACAAAAATACGTTTCTCTAAGAATTCCTTATTCAGATTTTATAGCGATTGAAAATTAACTTTCTACTTAATTGGTCAGAATTAGAAGTTTTCACAGGCAAAAAGAGCAAAAAGTATGTAATCGGGATTGCCTAATGATGGACATCAAAGGATAATGAAAGATTTTGTTTTGGACAAAATATTGTGGTTCCCTGAAGTAGAAAGGAGAAAGTGGTACCCAAAGGACTCTGTCATTTATTGATGAGCCTTAGGTTTTTAAAATTAGTTTCTGAGCCTCTTCAAAGAATCCAATTTTATCTCAGATCTAGAAATCTGGAGCACAAAGTTGTCATTTTCAGAGAAAATGAATGCACAGTTTTCTTTAAAAAAAATTCAGGATTCTGAATCTGGAAAAAATAAAATAAAAATTACAGTGCTTCTACTTGAGCTGTGTTTTGGATATAAGAAGTCTGATTTAATCTCCAGAGGGTTAATAGCTGTTCTTGGTTAAAAAATAAATAAGTGAGACCATTTTGTAAAATATCCTCCTTTTCATAAAGTAAGTGTTCAGCTTGAACTATCACGTTCATGAAGTCAGATTTACAACTACAGGAGATTTTTGTAGTTATAAAAGAAGCTTGTCTCCGTTCACCCTATTCCTCCTTTAAATAAAAAATGCAGCCATTGTATTGAGCTTTGCTAACATCAGTAAAGCTCAGGCAACAGCCAGAAGTGCCCTCTTTGGGGTGGCTAACTGATTTTCTCAAGGTCATGCAGGGATATGGCTCAGGAAGAAGGGGAAAACCTTAGGTTTGCCTGTGATTAGTAAACTTATACTGGGCTCTTTGTGTGAGATCCCCTGGTCACTGATCTCCAAATTAAAAATAGCTCGCAATTCACCTTGGGTCCTTTTGGCCTGTGAGAGCATGGGAGCATGAATGGCTGAGGCATAGTGGGGCATATTCAGGTAAAACCAAGAACCTTTCCTCATCTTCAGTATTAAAGAGCACAGAATGGTAACCAAGTAGCCGTTCCTCTTATAGATGACCATTAAAGTGAATTCTGTCTGGGTTAGGCTGTCTCTGTGTAGGGAGGACACCCACAGGCTTTAATGGGCATAGAAATTAGCAGGACGGAGGCAACCAGAGGGGACATGACCAGGACCAAGGCAGGCCTGAAGGGCTAGGTGTGGTGTTGGGCAGTTCAGCTTACCTTGGTGCCTTTGTGCCAAGAGACTCTGGAAAACAACACTCAGATGGAATGGTCGAAAGAATAAATTGGCCATAAATGAATGTTCTCAAGCACTGGCCAAAAATGAATACTCTTTGTTTGGTGAACCATAGCAAGATTTTGTGAACTTTAAAAGAAAAACATATCCCATGGTGCACAAAACAAGTACTGTTTTCTACACATTTAGCAGGTGTAAGTAACAACCCTTCAGGCTGAAATATGGGGGTCCCTGTACTCCTTCAGAGCTCCCGTCCTTAATGGTTTGTTGGTTCACTGGTTCGGTCAGGAGGTTAGTTAGCTCTTTGGAAAGTTACGTCAGCCTGGGTACGGCGGCCACCTCCCAAGACTCGGTTTTATCTTCGATCCCTGGATGAACAAACACAGCCTGCCCCAATCTCTCTGTTTTCTCCGACTCTGAGAAGCATCCTGTCCTGACATCCCTGTGCCATTAAAGGCCAAAACTGTTGAGGCAAAGGTGCCCAGACTTCTGTGCCCCACCCATCAGGTAAAACCACAGGCTGGGTGCGGACTTCCGTAGCCAAGCAACCCCTCAAAGCCTCCACTAGCTTGATGCGCGTTAAGCTGCTTGCTATCTGCTCTGCTTTTGTGAAGTCTCAGACCTCTGACCTCAGGCAGCTTTCTTTAAAAGATGAGGAGGAGAGGTGTGGGAGTTCACCAGCACCAAAGCTAACCGAGTCTACTGAGCCTCAACATTCCAAATTCAGGGGCCAGGGTTTGTCTCTGGACTTAGCCCAGCTCAGAATCAACTAAGGCATTTCCAGAACTGTCTCTGGGCATTGGCCAAAGGGCAGCATGTGTATCTGTGGTTAACAACAAAACTAAGGACTATCCTCTAATTCCTCACCAAAGAGTGTCTTTCAGCAGGTCCAACGTCAAGAAGTTACCAAAACGTGTCTTAATTTGGGGTAGGATGGAGTCTGTCTGGGGAGCTCCTGAGACAGACCTGACCCCTCCCCCAAACTGCACAGCAGAACAGTCTCAGCCGTTTCTCCTCGGCCTTGCGGATCCCCTGCACAGGGATGTATGTTCTGGATTACATGTGCTGTGCTTACTTTGGTGCCTGCAGCTGTTGAGTTGTTCTTATTCCTCACAGTCTCGGCTGTACCACTTCAGGAAAACTCCGAGTAGCTAAGAGGGCTTTCTAAAAGAGTATTATGCTAACCTCGCAAGTCACACAATGACAAGCAAAGGTGTATGAATGAAATTAAGTGCCTCGGCTGAAATGCCAAATTTCCTAAGCATTTCCTTTGTAAGATTCAGTTTATACCCTTAAACCAGGGCACCTCTCTTTCTTTATGCTGTGGGGAGAATGACAGAGCACCCCTCTAGCAGGCAGGAGGCCCCTAGCCAGAGTCACTTTCCTGAATGAATAGGTGATGATTCCTTTCCCTTTCACCGTATATAACACATAGTTGTACACTCTGACCTGGAATCTCGCTTTTTCTAGGCAATATTGCCTATAATTACCGCTTACCCTCGAGAACCCATCTGCCCCATCTTATTGAAGTCCACACCCCAATGCATGGGACTGTCCCTGCACAGTTAAGCACAGCTGCACTCATGCAAAGTGATGCACCATTCGCAGGGCTTCCTCAGGCCTCTCTCCCTGTGTCCTGGGACCGGGAGAACAACTTCACTGGCAAGCACTGGGATGATGTGCAAGTTGTCCAGGATCTCCCTGCTCAGATGTCATTCTCTCCAGGAAGATATGCTACAATTCCACCTTCAAAGAGCCACTCCTTTGGGTGAAGGCACTGTCATCTCCAAGAGGTCCTGGAGGTGAAGGAGCAGAGTGGAAAGTGTCCTGACTTTGGAGTTGGGCAGGTCTGAGTCCCAATAAAAACTCTGCTGCTTATCAACTGTGAGACTGTGGGCCAGATACTTAACCTCCTGGAGCTTCGGATTGGCCTTATGTAAAACCCAAGAACTTTACAGGGCTCACAGAAGGCAGCATCTATTTAGGCAATGTATCTAGAATACTAAACTTATGCCTGATACAGTGCAGATCCCAAAAAACTACAGATGTCACTACAACTATTAAATACAAGCACTTCCGGGAGCAAAGTTATTAATACCTTGACACTTTGTAATGGTATCTAAGCTAGCTCAAGACCAAGTACAGAATCAAGTGGGAGCTAGACAGAACTAGTGACACTTTACAACCCAGGAGCTATAAGAAAGTTCTGAGAACAGAAGGGTAGGAAGAAGCAAAAGCAAGCCTTATTACCTTTATAATCTGGTCCTTCATGTGTACCCCATCCTATAACAGTTAGAGACACTGACTCGGTGAAACTGTTTGCCTAATATCATACAGTTAATTGAGCAAGAACTAGAATTAGAACCTATATTTTATTTCCAGCCCTGGGCTCTTTTCCCCAAATGATGAGTGTATATATACACTGATAAAGGGGTCAGTGGTAGCAAAACACTAGATCAGGAATCAAAAACCTACTTTTAAACTAGGAAGGAGCACTGGAACATTCCTGAGGGTAATGAAATGCTCTATATCTTGACTGGTGTGTTGGCTATGATTACATAGATACATACATTTGTCAACATGCATCAGCTGGATACTTCAGTTCCGTGCATTTTATGGCATGCAAATACACCTTGGTTAAATTAGTTTAAAAACACAGATAGACTTTCCAGCCCCAGCTCTGACACCAATGAGCTGGGTGGTCTTGGCCAAGTCAGTTCCCCCCTCTGGGCCTCAGTTTTCTTGTCTTTATGATGAAGGGTTATAATGAGACAAAACCTAACATGCCGTCCAGATCAACACTATAATATAGTAAACAAGACCTCTTCCCCTCATTTCAGCCACGATTTCATGCCCACTGGGCTAAGCGGCATGCTCAGAGAGACAGGCATACAATCTGGGGGGAGTGGGCAGTAACAACGGCATGAGCAGGGAACCCAGTGTCTTTCTACTGCATATTAACTTGCCAGCCACACTTTAAAGAACACGACTGGTTTTCCACAGGGATCCAGCAATGCAGCATGTTTGAGCTCTGGGATGAGGATGGTCTGGCCCCGACAAGTTGTACCTGCCACCAGAGATAACAACTTTCACACGGAGAGTGGAGAGAATGTTTCCTGGACAATGGGAATGACTGACAGATATTAAACGGGAGGAAACTGAAAGCTCTGCCAAGTTTCATGATAAAATGCTCTTTCTCACGGTAAGGTCAAGCTGTCTCGAGTGCGGCTACTGCTTTTTTAACACAAGAGAACACGGCAGATTCAATAGAGTGCATCAGGCTTTGCAAAGAGTATGTGATCAAAGGCCCCTTGTTTCATTTATAAATGAAACTGAATGACTATTACAGCGATAAAAATCATCAAGGGTGAATTTGGAATTTGCTGATGAACTAAAAGCTGAGAAACATCAGTAAGAAAATCTCTAAAGGTTTGATCCCGAAGTCCTTTGCATGTAAAATGCCCACTGATATTTTCAATATTACATATGTAAAAGGAAGGTTAAATTGGACTTTCATGGGCGAACATTATACAAGCAGCTACAGTTGGCATTATTATAACATATTAATGAGTGCTTAAAAAGGTAGAATATATTCACTGGCACTAAGTCTTATGGTTTCCAAAGACTAAGAATCTAAAAGCAAAATTTAATGTGTATGAATCATTGAGTATTAGTGCATTTGCTTATGCAAATAGGATGGAAATAAAAGTCATATTTTAGTCTCAAGTTGCTTTAAAAAAGAGAATAGCATTTATTTCTCATTTGCAATGTTTGGGGAACAACCTTGTGATGGTCAGTTTTATGTGTCAACTTGATTGGACCACAGGGTGCTCAGATGTTTGATTAAACATTATTCTGATGATGTCTGTACGTTTTTGGATGAGATTAACATTCGAACTGGTAGACTGAGTAAAGCAGATTGTCCTCCCCGATGTGGGTGGGCACCATCCAATCTGCTGAAGGCCTGAATAGAACAAAAAAGGCTCTCTCAGACTATGGACTCAGAAACAAACTGAGGGTTCTAGAGGGGAGGGGGTGGGGGATGGGTTAGCCTGGTGATGGGTATTAAAGAGGGCACGTATCGAATGGAGCACTGGGTGTTATACGTAAACAATGAATTATGGAACCCGACATCAAAAACTAATGATGTACTGTATGGTGACTAAGATAACATAATAAAATTTAAAAAAAAAAAAAAAGGCTCTCTTGGCCAGACTTTCTTCAAGCTGGGACATCCAGCTCCCACTTTCGGACTCAGACTTGGACTGGAACTTACACCTTTGGTTCTCTGGTTGTCAGGCCTTTGGACTCAAACCATAGCATCAGTTCTCCTGGGTCTTCAGCTTGGCTACTACAAAACTTGGGAATTTTTGCCATCTACAATCATGTGAGCCAATTCCTTATAATAAATCTCTCCATATGTATAAGTTCTGTGTATATACATATACATATACACATGTATTCACATATATATGTGTGTGTATCCGTCTATATACACAGAACCAGTAAGATGTATATATATCTATTTTTCTAAATATCTCTAAAACAGACCCCCTCAAATATTTCATCAACTGATTCATGTTAACATCATTCAACATTTTGGGGATTAGATATCAGAATTTACATTGAGCATAGCCTTTGATCCAGCACTTGTCCTTCTAGGAATTTATCCTACAGAAATACTTGAACACGCGTGCAAAGAACTAAGTGTAAGGATCAGGGCCACCATGTTGCACAATGTCAGGTTTGGAGGCACCATTACCATTGAGGCTACGTCAGTGGTGCCCCTGAAGCATGACAAAGACATTCACTATTATGTTGTCTGAAATGGCAAGTAACTCAGAACAATGAAAACTGCCACCACTGGAGGATTCAGTTATGTTACATCTATATGACAGGACAGTGTGGACATGATGCCTCTGTTGAAAAAAAGTGATGTCTATCTATATATCTGATAAGGACAGATGTCTAAGTCGAGAAAATCAAGGGCAGAATAATGTAGAGTATGTTCCTACATGTGTGTATATATGTTTATGTTCACACACACACACACACGGAAAATTTCTGGAAGGCCATTATTATTAATACTAGCTATTAATACTAGGTGCTGTAGTTGCATATCCTTTTTTTGGGGGGGGGGTGTATGTGTTTACCATGGCCAAGTATTACTTTTGTAAAGAAAAAAGAAAAAACTAGACTAATACAAAGTCCATCCATTCACTCAATAATTCAGGGTTATGTACTGAGCAGTGCGCTAAATACCTCCCCAAGGTGAAGTGCTCATTGTCCACTGAAATTCTCTACTTTGTTAGTGTAGTTGGTTCTTGGTAGTGTCACTGTTGTTGCTGTCGTGAATTTCACTCAATAAATATTTATGAGGCACCTACCATGTGCTGGCACTCTTCTAGGTGCCGAGGATATATTAGTGGCCAAAATTTTTGAGACAAAAACCTCTGTCTTCATAGTTCTTACAATCTAGCTGCTGAGATCAAAAATGTTGCAGTCTGTGCATCACATTCATGTGGTCACAACATACCTCATACAAGCAGTCATCCTACAAATGCTCTCAGAGGGAGGGCACAGTGTGCATGTGCGCACATGATGTGTGGATGTACACATATGGGGCTGGGTTACGTCTGGCTGGCATTCACATCAACAAGCCCATACAGTGAGGTCTCTATTCAGAGCACATGAGACAGGTGCGTAAAGGGTCCCTGTAACATGTAAAATCTTAGTAACAAGCACAGTCATCTTTCGGAACTCAGTGTAGGCTACGTCTGCTTCTGCTGCCCCCGCTCCTCCACTCTGAATCTCTTCAGGATGGCTGCAATTCAGCACGCAGCTGGGTTCCTGAATCCCAGGCTGGCTGGAGTTTAAAAGACTGGGTGCCTAAGTCCTTAAAACTTGTCACTAGTCTCAACCTTGACATTTCCATCTGGTAAGACCACAGCGGCTTACAGAGACAGGAGGCTTGCACAGTTCACCAAAGGAAGGTTACAAGTACCTCCTCATTCTGGATTGTCATCCTAGTTACCACTCTCTGGGGGTTGGAAGTTGGCTCCTACGCTCCAAGTCAAGTGCTACAGTTGTTCCAGTATCTACCAAACCCCACGTGTCCATGCATGCCCACAGCTGTGTACACCCACAGACACACACATGAATCTCCCCGCACACCAGCTTCTTCTCAACCTCTTACTAGATCCACTGCTGGAGTGGCTGAACTGGCGTGTGGCTCATCAGACCTTCTTCTTTCCTTCCTGTTTTGACCTTGCAGATTCACCTGAACTGCTTTTGGAACCACTAGCCCGAGGCAGTCAGAAACAGCTACTTATTCTCCTTTACAGTGAAGAGCAGGACAGATTTCTGATTGTTATTTCTACTGTACTGAGACTTAGCCCTACAATCTTTCTGGTTGACTCCTTTGAGTAGCTACTGCTCACCTTTTATCACCTTATAATGACTCCCTCCCATCTGCAGAGGAATAATAGCTTCTGACTGGTGACAGGAGCAACAGACCCAATAAGTGGTTTATTTAACATTTTGTAGAAAGAACTTGGGAGTACATAGTACCCATAAGATGCCAAGACCTGGATTTTAATTTAATTTTAGGACTAAAATTTATTTTAAAAGGTAGACTTGCCTGCTTTGGCCCTTGGGAGTACAATAAGCAGATATTGATTTCTGCTAAAGTTAACATCAAGAATTATTGAGCTGAAAAGTGCAGGCTGCCCTGGTCTCCACCTCAGTCAATATTTACCTTGAAAAATAATTAATCTTGATGTTAAGTAAAAGCAAGCACCAATGTATGTGTTATTCCTTTTTCCATGATGAGACAAATGTTGAAAAAATATATGCATACATATGTAATTTTGGAATACCAGAATTGGCAAAAACTTAAATTACAAAAATTAAAGCCCACCTAAGCAATTCCTCCATCTCCTAACGAAGTCCCTCCACCAGCTTACTCATACTTACTCACTTGCCTTATGCGGACAGTGCTCTTCGCTCCGGAGGAGGCAGCAGGCTTCAGAACACTAGAGGCGTCACCTAGTACGACTGCCCCCCCAGGTCCCCACCCCGGCTTTTAGATGGTTTGAAATCTAAGGGTTCCGGGTCTCAATGTGTTATCCATGAGCAAAGAGGATCGACAACAAAAGAGCACACGACTGAGTACATTCGGTTGTTACAAGAAAAACAGGACCCACCTCAGAGACCCTGTCATTCTCCCCAAGTCCCTGTGCACCTGCACCCAGAAAATACACACTCAGTAGCTCAAACAAATGTGGCTGATGGCTAAGGAGGCTCCTGCAATATTACTAGTAATATTCCATTGCTATCATTTAAATCACACGCATGAAGCTGCTGGCATTTACCATGTCAATTCTGGCCTTTCACAAGGATTATCTCATTTATTCTTCACCTTCACCCCATGAAGTCGCTATCACTGGCCCTGTCTTGGAAACGAAAACAAGCCACAACAAAACCCTCATTCCTGAGAATGGTGCTGCTGGGCATGGGGGCTGCTGACAGCTCCCAGCTGCCCCTCTTCGGGAACTGGCCTCTGAAGAAGGGAGCCGCTTCACCCAAGGCTCCCTTCCTGGGGGCAGCCTTTATGTATTAACCAGTACATGGAGGGGAGTACCAAGGTCTGGCCCTCCTGTCTCCAAAAAGGACCCCTCTGACAATCCCAGGGATTGGCTGAAGTCTCTCCCACAATTGTGTGGCAGTCCAGCGTCTCCTTTTGCTCCATCCTGCTTCCCTCATTCCTTAAAGGTGATGTTCCCTTTCCCAGGGAGCCCAATCTAAGACAACAGTTCTCATAAAAAAATGATTTGATGCTTGGATTCTTCCTCTTCTATGTAGAGTGCAGCAAGGTTCTACATGCAAGGAGATTTAGATTTACAATGCTGTGGTGTGTGGAACCATTCCTTGCTTGATGACTCACCTAAGGGGCCCACATCAATCCTGGGATAGATCCTGGGTGGAAGTTCAAGCTTCCAGATCCCCACATTCATTTCAAGCCACTCTGAAAGCAGTCCTGACTTGATCTTGCAAACATGTAATGGGAAGACTTGGCATCAAAGTCAGTGAAGGCTCCTAACCACATTTCCTGACCTTGTTGTAACATGATCATTTTATTACACCTTAAAACCCTCAATTTGATTAAGTATCAGTAGAAAATCTACAGCCTAATTTGAAGCCCTTATCCTGATGGTAAAGGGAAAGACCACACAATCTTTCACGTTTTTATTGTGTTTTTGCCAATTAGGAATGTTACCTCTCTTCTCTCCATCCAAAAGGAATAAAATGTGTGAGCAGTTTAATGAGAAAAATCTAAGTGAAATTCCAATGACCCACCAATACTCTCTTTCTCACTGGTAAAGCAGAAATAAGCAAGAGATGAATGGTCAGTGAAGGAGGATACATTTACTTACACGACACTGAATCACTAAAAAGTACTCATCAGTCCCCCACACACACCCCCAATAACCCGATGTGCCTGGAGGGGCAACTGCCAAGACAAGATCTAAGACAACTCGTTGTGTATCAAACTCATCTCTTTTCCCTAAAACCTGTGAAGGATTCTTTAAATGTGTTTTTATCATGGATTTTTTCCTTACTTTTTTCTTTCCTTATTCCTTCTTTTTATCTTCCTTTCATTCTTTTAAAAAGAATATTCTCTCAGCTAGAAAGGAAAGCAAACTCTCATTTTTCTGCTGACTGGCTTGTGCACAACTGGAAATTATAAAAGAAATTGCTGTATCATTGATGTAGTAAGAAAACAGGAAGACAATTTTCATCCCAAAATGAGCCCTCTCAGCTGAAGCTCCCTTTGTAGTTGATGACCACACACTTTCCATCTCGGCATGAGGCCAGTTTTATTAAAATCCTATAGCAACAGCTTATTTTTCAAACAACACTCAAAAAAGGCACTTTATGATGAATTTCCCCTAAAACTGCTCATGGTCATGTGTTTGGCACCTTCAAGGACTCCAATGGGAAAGGGATCTTACCTCATACGGGCAAAGTCTGAATGTTATTCTTTGATGAAAAGCATTTGTTGGGCCCTCAGGTAATGCTCAAGCAAAGAGGCAAATGGGCACAAAAGCACAGAAAAACTAGGGATCCAGCTCTTCGTACATCACTTCACTAAACAAAAAGAGTAAACTCTGAGACCTAAAGAGCTTGCCAGAAAACTGAGCTATTACGCTGGAGAATGATGGGAAAACCTAAAAGATGCCTATTTTTGAGAAACTGGATCAGAGACTCCTATTGATGAGTTAAAGGAAGAAAGGAGAGGAGAGAAGAGGGTAGCAAAGGAGAAATACTGTACTGCAAAAAGAAGATGAAGGCCAAAGAAAAAGGAAAGGTAGAGGAGTGAAGAGAGGAGAGAGATGGACCCTGATCTCTTATTTACTCTGTAATTTGGAGATCAGTTCCATTAATCCCAAGAGACAGCCTTGATCTAGAAAACCACCAGGAATAGAAGAACCAATACAGAAGAACCAACAAATAAGATGGTCTTAAACAACTTGACTGCTTTAGCACCAAGTAACTAGAGAACTTTAGGGCACAAATGATCAAAATTAACCTGCCTCCATCCACCCACTGACTTATCTACTTATTAATCTGTGACCGAATGCCCCCCTCACACACATACACGCTGAAAAAGAGTACAAGATAAAATCTGCAATTGAGAACAAGAAAGTAGTGACAGCTTTGGAAAATAAATGATGGAGTTATTTTATAAAAAGTAATAATAATAATAAATAATAAAGTGATTAAACTTCCCCAAACATACTTAAGGAGCACAGAAGTCAAACACAAATTTTGGAGTAGAAATTCCACATACTGCAGTAGCAACAGTCCTGTCCCACATGTTTCTTAGCATCTGAGCTCTCAGCACTGGAAGGCACCTGAGCAGTCAGCTTCTGCAACACTGTCCAATCCAGACTAGAGTCTTTCCTCCTCTGTCACATCCTTGACAAATAGGTACTCAGCAACATTTCCAAGTATACTGGGTTTTTTTCTGTATCGTGGCTTTACCAATAGGAAGTTCACTTAATTCTTCTGCTCTAAGAATACAAACATACAAACATGCTACTAGTTGATCAACCCTCTGTACCAGCTAAAACAATCTCACAAGGGCTGTATGGCTGGTGAAGTTAATAAACTAGGTTACAACAGCTTGTGGCAATCTGCATGCGAGGCTCCAACAGTGTTAGCAGGTGCAAGGAAGCAGAGCAAGACCCCCAGCCCAATATTACAAGAGGTTTCTGTAGTCCTCAAACCTTTGCTTAAATTCCCCTTTAGTAACTCTGGTTCGACAGCAGTCCGGATAGAATTCCTATAGAGACCTGCATATTAAATATTGGAAACATATATATTTGACACAAAATACAGGGTCAAGTCATAAAATCTGCTCTCCCAGGTTGAACCTTGGCTAAAAATTGAATGGAATTCCCAGGGCTCTCTTTGTGAGAGTGGTAAATCTTAAGATATCCTTGGGTTTACTGGAGAACTAGTACCAAACAGGACAGTCAATCCCTCTCCAAACCTCTGCAGGCCTTTGGTCTCTCTCTGAAGTGAATTATGAAACTCTAGATGAAACTGAGGACCACCGTATTTTTAGTTAACATAACCTCTAAAAGGGTAAACCTCAGGTGGGGTATTCGGCCATTTTTAAGTGTGAAGTTCCACTAATGGGAGATTGGTTACATTGCTTAAGTAAATGACGGTACTTTCAGGCAAAAGAATTGTGTGCTTCCAATTAAAATGATAGTATAAAAGGTGCTCACAATACATAATCAAGTGAATAAAATCAGGTTACAAAATAATAACCATAATACAACCTCACTCAATTCTGTTTGAAAAATGTCTGTGTATGCACAGAAAAATAACAAAAAGTTCCAAATATTCCAAAATGCTAATAGTTTAACAGTGATTATTCCCTAAAAATGAGATCATGCTTTTCTTTTTTATTTTCTTCTTTACATTTTCTATCACACTTTATATTTTATATCTTTATGTTGTCATCATGTATTGCTTCCAAAATATGAAAACTATAATGTTTTGGGATGAAAAGAAGTGAGATGTTCTTAACTTGCAAAAAAGGTCCCTGTCCTTGCAAGATGATTTCTTTATAAAAGAGAAATTTCCCTCTTTGTTAGACTGTTTCTGTGCAGGTCCTTCTCAGACACTACCATCAAACAGTAGTTCTGGTTTCCATAGGCAGGCTGCGGAGTGCCGTGCATGGGGCAGGGGAGGCAGTTAAAAGAGAGATGGTTTAAGCATGTACAGAAGCCCATAAGCACATGTAATGAAAACCTGTGCGGCCTCTCATCACCCTGACTTGTTCACGTGGAGGGACAAAAGCTGAGATGCCAAAAACAGCATCGAAGGTAGACAACTAACCCACCCGCAGTGCTGAGTCCCGCTCCAGCTCACCCCACTCCAACTGCCAAAGTATTTCTTTTCCAGAATACAGGGGGGAAATCACTCCGTGCTTCTTTTTTTGAATAATTAAAATGCCACCACCGCGTATTCATTTGAGTTATCAAAATCTTCATCTAGTATGCCACCCCCAACCCTCTCCACCAGGGTCAAGGAGCTAGAAAGTGCTGGGTGCTCCCACATTCACACATTAGAGTCTATTACAATCTCACAGTAAGTCAGTTTAATCAAATTTCTTTGTTTCAAACTCAGAAGCTTTCAGGTTTCATTCAAAAGCATAGGAGAGAAAACTAGCAGGCAGGAGAGGTCCTAGGAGAGTCTGATCTTGGATCTAAGAGTCCTGGGCACCCCAAAGACAAGAAAAAAATAGGCCAAAAGGGCAGCTGAGAACATAGAAAGGGTGATGAGTGTGGTTAAAGATAAACTTCACAATTTCCAGAGGCTCTGTCCTATCTTTACGTGGTATTTAGCCAACCAAAGAAAATCAGACCATTTGAATCTTTTAGATGCATTACTCTGATCATATACCCAGCCCAAGTCATTATCTTCCAATAATTTAAAATAGAAAAAAGAAATACTGAATTTCTCCTACTGGTTGCCCAAACCTGAATACTCTCAAGTGAATCCAATGCAAGAAGTCGAAAAGTGAAAAAAACTTACAACCTTTTCTTGGGATGGGAGGGAAAGGGGTCTATACCATGCCAAATAATTGGTTTGACTAGATTTTTCCTGCCTGAGATGACCCATAGTTTGGGTGTCATGAAGACACAGCCCCTCTGTTTCTTTCCTGTACTCGGAGAAGGAACGTTCCATTCCACGCAATTCATGAATTTTAAAAACCATGAACCTTCCTTCACATTCCGGAGGAACACAAACGTTTTCCTGTCAGAGAGCTGTTTGGAGCATAAATGCTCAAGTGATTGCGATGGTGACAGGGAGAGGCCTTTTCAGACTAAGTCTTTGTTCTGAGCTGGCTGGAGGCTCCAGCAGTAGGACTGCCAGTAGGGTTTGGACATATGGTTGAGCACAGAGAGCAGGGACTGAATTTACCAACCACCAACTGCCATAACGGCCCTGTGTCTGGAAAATGGCCAACTGTTGAACCAACTGCCAGGGCTACCATGTTGTCATTAGACAGTGAGCCAACAGAAAATTACACGACCATGGAAGACCACTAGCTCCCTCTTGTGGTAGAGCACAATGGCTAAGTCCCGCCACTTCTCCAGTAGAAGGACATCCCTGAATTCCATGAACAAAGGATGAAGGCAGTTTCTGGAGCAACCTTATCAGCCCATTTATGTACACCTTTCCAAAAAGCTAACACCTACAGCCTTCTAATTTTGATGACAAAAATCATATCACTCCAAATTCAAAACTCTCCAATGATTCTCCTTTGCCCTTAAAATTAACTTCCAAAATCATGACCATGGCTTGTAAACCCCTAAAGATCTATCTCCTGCCCACCTCTCAACTGTCACTCTCCACCTCACTTTGCATTTCTTGAACTCTCCCCCTTCAGTATTTTCACCCTTGATCGCTGGTCCTATTAGAAATAACTGTGACTTCCCTCTCCACCTTCATTCCATCCCATCTGGCTCAATCGAATACATCTGTTCAGATTTAACTTAAATACCACCTCCTCCTGGAGGCCTTTCTTTATCCCCTAGACTAGATCTCTCTGTTCAGTCTGAACTGAGCACCCTGAATGTCCTTCCCTAAGCACTCATCATCACACTCAATCATAACTACTATCTTCCCCACTAAAAGATGTTCTCTACGAGGGCAGATACTGTGCCTACTGTTCACCCCTTTACCCTCCACACCCAACAAAGAGACTATAGACATTCAACGGAGAGAATATGTTTGAAGCAGTAAATTCTAAAATGGAAGAAAGAAGTCACATATTAATACACCAAGGAAAATACTATTATCTTAAATTTACAGTGAGGAAAGTGAAGCTCAGAGAGGTCTGTGTGGCGTGGCCATTGCTACAAAGGAGAATGTGTCAAACCCAGAAATCACACCCCAGTGTAATTCCAAAGCCAATGAACTTTCTACTGCCTGATGCTTCCTCTTAGGGAGCTCAAGTCAACCACAGTCAATTCTTGTTTATTCATGTCGTTGAAAGCATCACATGGCATGATTACTCTCAAATAGTGAATAATCCTAAAATCATTTCTATCCGGCTTTAGGTGGTATTTCTTTTAGGTCGTGCTTTTTTTCTGCCATTTTAAAAGGGATTTCTTTTGATGGTCTCAATATCTCCAAAGAAAATATCTAAGTCATCCTGAGAAGCCCGAACTAGTGAGCGTTCCCAACCAGGAGGCAACAGAGCATCACGAGTCAGAGAACAGAAAGAACATTAGGTTAGGTGTCCACAAGACCCCAATTCTAAGGCAAGCGCTGGTCCAAGCCTGAAGGATGACCTGGACTAAGCTACTTCGTGTTTCTGAAATGTGGCTCCTCATCTTTAGAAAAAGATGGAAGCATGTACTAGAACAGATTTTTAGGGACTCCTCTGTTCTCAAATTCTATTCTAATTTAAAGTGGAGGTGATCTCTACAAACTTGCTGATTTATACTTGCATAAGGCAGTTAATTTTGTTTGGTGTTAAGAGACCTCCTCAAACACTTCAGTTAAAAATATCAGAATCTTGTTTATGTTAACAAAGTCTTAATTAAACAGAGCAAACAATGCCCAAAAGAATATTATCTTTTTTTCCTGAAAATTCTCTCCAACCTTTCTATTTCGAAATGTAAAGGACTAGACTTGAAATTCTAATCAGATCCCAAATGGTGCTTACCTCCTTCCTTGCCATGCATCTCTTTGGAAATTGGTTTCAACTTTGAATTTTTGTACATTTCTCTAGTATCATGAAGCAGACCTTGAGGTCCTCCCACTTTAACAATTCCTGATGGGTTGTTCAGCTACTCTTCTAGGTCTTCTAAAGAAGTATTCCCAAAGGTGTTTTAAGAATCTCAGGAAGAAAAGACATCTATCAAACTTAACTGTTCCCTGCAGTAAGTGATACATAGAGCCCAGTTTACCCTCTGATCTTAAGTAAAAATAACCTTCCTGGGCCTCTCCTCTATAAAATGAGAGCAACAATACCAACTCTAGGGTTACTAGAAGAACTGTTTGCAATCTCCTTGTGTAAGCATTACTCAAAGGGCAAATCTCTGTTACATTTTGTCTAGGGCTTCTAACCCTACATTCTACCATAAATTCAAAATTGTCTTGAGAGGGTACGGTGCCATGAAAAAAAACACTGGCCTCAGAATCAGAAGACCCAGATGTAGTCCAGGCTCTGATACACCCTAGCTATAAGGTCTTGGGTAAGTAGTTATCCCTCTTAAGGCTCTTATTTCTCATCCTTACATAGAGGATTATAATATAATGGTATGCTGATCAAGTGTGCATATACCTGGAAGAGTTGGCTTAGATGCTCAATGAACAAATCAGAATCCGAAAAGATTGGGATTGACAAATTAGAAACATGAACCAGATCTAAAGAGAGTTTATCTAATAAAGACCTATGTTCATGGTCAAAAAGCAAACAACTGAAAAGGAAGCATGTAGTTATAGGAGAAGATGAAGGGAGAGAGAGTGAAAAGAATTGGAGACAGGAAGTAAAATACAAATCAATAGCACATTGTGGTTATCCAAAAGTTAATATCTTCATGGGCTTCTATCAGAGAAAAGCCTCCTTTTTTCCACAAGTCTTCAGACAAGTAAGCAGCATCACCCCCTCACACTCTTCCATGATGAACACCCTGTTCGTCCAACCATTCCCCTTAAGCCGTGGTTTGCCACTTCATCACCACTCCAGAGTCATGTGCTTCTTCCGTGGTTCTTGTTAGATTTTTGGTTGCTTATACATCACTTTCTCTCTCTTGGATAAATATCTCTTTAGATTTGATTCATGCAGTTCATTATCCCAGACTGTCAAAATCTTTGGGGATTCTGAATTGCTCATAGTCTCTTCTGTCTGGATGGTGAGAGGATCTCAAACTGTGGCTCATATAGAAGGACTGAAGGAGTGAGTGGGGGCTGCATAATGTGAGGTTTTCCAGACATAAAATATACTATATTTAATGTGTATTCTGTATGTAATAAACACATATGGAATTATTTTATAGAACATAAATATATAAATAGAAATATTTTATATTTAACTTATTTAATTATGCTATCTTTCTTTAAATTAAGGAATAGAGATCAACCATACTCCATGCACATTTCCTGAGGTAATTAGTCCTCAAGTCAACAAGCCTCATTATTTCACCAAGACGCTGGAGAAGGAATCAGAATGCTGTGGGGAATTGAAAAATAAACAGTAGACCTGGTCCTGCTTCCAGAAAGGGGGACTTGAAATAAATATATATGAATATTTAGGAATCACAAGTAAGTGAAACTCCAGGAGCGCCTGGGTGGCTCAGTTGTTAGGCGTCTGCCTTCGGCTCAGGTCATGATTCCAGAGTCCTGGGATCAAGCCCTGCATTGGGCTCCCTGCTCCACGGGAAGCCTGCTTCTCCCTCTCCCACTCCCCCTGCTTGTGTTATCTCTCTCGCTGTGTCTCTCTCTGTCAAATAAATAAAATCTTTAAAAAAAAAAAAAAAAAGTGAAACTCCAACAGGTAAAACATACAACTCCTCCCAACTAGATGCAGCATAAAAGACACGCATTTTTGTAAATTAAGGGAAGAAACTGCAAAGACGAATTACCGAAGGGACATATCCCCAAATGTTAACAGTGACCCAGGACAGGTGAAATTATACTTTGCATCGACTTTTCATTTCATTTGTCCATATTGTTGAAAATTCTGATTTTTGTGATAAGAAAAAATGTAATTTTTTGGTTCTTAGAAAGATTTATATATAAACTGTGGTTGGGCCTGGTTCCCAGGCTTGGCATCTCCTCTGTTCCTTATGAGAGGAGACACAGTATTTCCACCTGGTGACTCAGTGCATGCCCAAGTCCTGATGGATTGGGATAGAAGGCATTTAAGTAGCCCCAGCATACTGTCTGGAACTGCTGAGTGACTCCTTCTCATGGGCTGTCCTCCCAGTCACACCCCACACTTCTACTGAACACCACTTTAGTCTGAAGCCCCAGGCTCTCCTCCCTACATCAGTTAATTCTTTCCTTCGGGGTTCTGCCTGTGGCCTGTGTTTCTCCAGGCACTCCCCAACCCAAAGGATAGTGTCCTGCCCACAAAGTCCCAACCCAGGGAAAGCGGTTCTGGTGTTTTTCCCTGCCTACACTTGCTCTTAGGACACCCCCCCCACCCCAGTATGTGGCCCTCCCTGCTGACCTCTCATCAGGATCTACTCAGTATTGGACTATTGTTACAGCCTTCCAAATGGCCCCACCCTTGCCTTGTCTCTGCCACGCTCACTAATGCCCTGTGGCCAAAGTCATCTTTACAAAAATAGAAGGCACCCCATGTTACCTCTATTAATGCTTTTCAGTGGTTCCCCATTCCCAAACTGAAGTTCAAATCTGTTCCCTGGTCCAAGTTCCCCTGAAGACCTGACCCTCTGCTTTGAAGGGACAGGCTACCTTTCAGTCCTTCTGTATCCTGCACAATAAATGTGGATGGAACTGACCTGTGCTTTTTTTGGTGCTCAACTATGCCTGTCTGCACCTTTTTAAAACCATATCTGCACGTGGTCTGTTTCAGTCCCAATTTCGCCCAGCATCCATGGGTAGTTCTGGTGCTGGGTCCTGTCCCACACCCCCTCCTGTAGGATCCCTGCTATTCTGAACATGTAGTTACGTAACTTCCATTCAGCCTACTCTGCTTATGCCATGGAGGGTGGCTGGAGTATCAGCCACCAACACAGAAGGAACTCGTCGAGAAGGAACTCATTCAGCTCAAGCTTCATGGGCATACTGCCTGTGCGGCTGCACAAGGCCTCTGCTTCACGGGGCCCTGGGCTGGGTTTAATGCTCTGCTGCTGCCATCTTGAAACGTGTGTGTAAGTTTCTTTTTTTGTTACTGAAGTGCAGTTGACACACAGTATTACATCAGCTTCGGGTGTACAGCTTGGTGATTTGACAACTATGCTCACCACACGTGTACCCACCATCCACCACCATGCAAGGCTGTTCTAATGCCACTGACTACATTCCCGATGCTGTACCTTCCATCTCCGTGATTTATTCCTTCCATAACTGGAAGCCTAACTTCCACCCTACCTCAGCCATTTTGCCCATCTCCTCCTCTCCTCCCGTCAGGCAAACACCAGTTTATTCTCTGTATTTATGGGTCTGATTCTGCTTTTTTTGCTTGTTTTGCTTTTTAGATTGCACATAAAGTGAAATCATATGGTATTTGTCTTTCTCTGACTTATTTCACTTAGCATAATATCCTCTAGGTCCATCCACGTTGTCACAAATGACAAAATGTCATTCTTTTCTATGTTTGAGTAATACTCCAGTGTGTGTGTGTGTGTGTGTGTGTCCGTGTGTGTGGACACACACATCCATTCATCTGTTGATAGATACTTGGGCCGCTTTCATAGCTGGGCTATTGTAAATAATGTGGCAATAAACATAGGGTGCATGTATCTTTCTTAATCAGTGTTTTCATTTTCTTTGGGTAAATACCCAGTAGTAGAATTCCTAGATTATATAGTACACCTTTAATTTTTTGAGGTACCTCTATACTGTTTTCCACAGTAGTTTCACCAATTTACATTCTCACCAACAGAGCACAAGGATTCCTTTTTCTCCAAATCCCTGTCAGCATTTACTACTTCTTGCCTTTTTAATGCTAGCCATTCTAACAGGTATAAGGTGCTACCTCCACTGTGGTTTTGATATCCATCTCCCTAATGATCAGTGAAGTTGAGCATCGTTTCATGTGTGTTTGTTGGCCATCTGTATGGCTCCTTTGGAAAAATATCTATTCAGATCCTCTGCCCATTTTTTTAGTTGTTTCTTTGGTGTTGAGTTATATAAGTTCTTTATATATTTTAGATATTAATATTAATCCCTTACTGGATATATCATTTGCAAATATCTTATCTCATTCAGTAGTTTGTCTCTTCCTTTTGTTGATGGTTTCCTTCATTGTACAAAAGCTCTTATTTTGGTGAAGTGTAAACAGTTCATCTTAGTTTTTGTTTCCCTTGCCCAAGGAGACAGATCTATAAATATGCCTGTAAGACCAACGTCAAAGAGACTTCTGCCTCTGTTTTCTTCTAGAAGTTTCATGCTTTAGGTCTTACATTTAGTTCTTTGGTTCATAATAATTTTATCTTTGAACTTCAGTTATGTAAGTGAAATCTGATGGAACAATGGAGCGTAAGCATGAGTGGAGGAGACACATGCAACACGCACGTCTCCTGCTGTTTCTTGCTGCTGTGTTTGCATATAGCATTTGTGATGCCCTGTGAGCACAGAATTCTGGTAAATCTATATGCATGGAAGTTCAGGAAGACCCGAAGTGAGTACAAAGTCAGCATGTTACATCTCCTGACACCTTAGAGAAGCCACTCTTTCCACTTGAACCAGAATTTGCTTTGAATGTAGAAAGAAGACAGAAATACAAATGACGCAAGGACCCTGTCGTATTCTTTCTTAATCATATTACTTCCCAGGATTAGCGAACCACTTATGCTGAAAATGATGTCATAGAAGGAAAGGGAAAAGTAGGGCAACCCTTGGCTCCCTTTCCTTTAAGTTCTTCCTTACTGATCAGGAGAGAATGTTGGTAGAATGTACACATAACAGGAAGTGAAATTAGGGGCACCTGGGTGGCTGAGTCGGTTAAGCATCTGCCTTCGGTTCAGGTCATGATCCCAGGGTCCTGGGATCGAGCCCCACATCAGGCTCCCTGCTCAGCAGGAAGCCTGCTTCTCCCTCTCCCACTCCCCCTGCTTGTGTTCCTGATCTCGCTCTCTGTCAAATAAATAAATAAAATCTTTAAAAAAAAAAGTGAAATTAAAAAGCTGCATTAGCTTTATGAAGTGATTCCACTATTCTAGTAAGAACAAACTACATGTGCATGTATGAGCTATGAAATACAAATTGTATATAACTACATTGATTCTGCATACAAGTTTTACATTTACATTTAAAACTGGCATTATACAATGGAATAATAAATGGTAAAATTCATGCTAATAATTTAGGGTTTTAATTTTTCATTGCTTAGAATGTCATTAAATAGCAAATTTAAATTTAAAACACCAAACCCAGAGAAACTACAGAAGAAGGAAAAGAGTGTTATACTTTAGTAACTTTCATGGCACTTTTTTCCTGCTTTTTAAACCAAGCGGCCCTATTCTTTTATTTTGTACTGAGCCTGCAAATTATGTAGCTGACACTTCATAGGCAAAAAGGAACCAGTTACTATCCTGATTACCACTAAACCTCAAATTACACTTACAAAGAAGTGAAGGCTTATTAAGTGCCTACTATGAGTTGTGTTTTGGTCTGACTGAAGACTAAATTGTCATTTCCAGTGGTGGAATTCAGAATAAGATCTTTCCTCTCCAATCCAGGGCCTCTCACACAAGGAACAGAGCCTTGACAGAAATGAACCAACACCACCCAGAGAGAGGGACATGTGCCAGCCCAGGAGAAATAAGGGCTGCAGACCTCATCACTCCAGGCAGTGCAAGCTGATGGAGGTGGGGAGGATAAGCACATTCTTGGGGATGGGTCTGGCCATCTGTAGTTAGGAAAGAGGCAGCACGTCTACCAGCGGCTTTTAGCAGATGCATCACCAACCACAAGAGCCACTGGATACATCCTGCTGCTGTAGGCTGCCTCAGAGAGAGGATCAGAGACTGCAGTCAGGATACAATGGAATATAGCTGGGCATTCATGGACTAGGCCACCCACGTACAGTAATCTTCCCACTAAAAAAAAAATCACACAGCATGTGCACTTACTACTAGACTTTAGGAAGTTGCTTTGAGGAAGCCTCCTAGTTTTAACTAATTTAGCAGACTGTCTGATAATTGAAAGGAGAAAATCTTTTTACAAGCAGTATTTGCTTGGAGGGGCCTACACCTGCTAAAATAAATGATTTTCCTAGAGAACCTTAAAAATGGAGTCAAGAATTGGGGAAGGTGCTAAAATTAAGACAGCTCATCTAACACCTGAAGGAGTCCTGTGTTATTATTCCACTCATATTCTTCTCACCCCCCACACCATGGCAGATGTCACTCCATGTAGTACAGGACTTCACCATCCTTCCCCAGGCTCTGATGGGCAGTGAATTCTCAGGGCCACCTGAGAATTTCTATCTCCCTCAGTACTTCACACAGAGACGCATACTAGTAGCACTGCATAAATGCTTGCAGAAGGCAAAAAATGTGTCATCAAGAAAAACGCAAGTTGGATTATTAAATGCCACATCTCAGGACTAGGCGCCACCCCCAGGAAAGTGGTTTTTATGTTCCCTAAATTCCAAGCATATGAACACATGGAGTCCTGTGATTTACAAGTTTTGAAAAGCTACTTAGTTCCATGAAACTGGACTTTGCTGGCACCACGACGGCGCGTGGGGAGGGCAGGACACGGTTCTAAGACATCACGGACTGCCCGCTCGCTGCATTAAACAAAGAGGCCACGACAGCGCGTGGGGAGGGCAGGACACGGTTCTCAGACATCACGGACTGCCCGCTGCATTAAACATGGAAGAGGCCACGACGGCACGTGGGGAGGGCAGGACACGGTTCTCAGACATCACGGACTGCCCGCTGCATTAAACATGGAAGAGGAGCAGTTAGCAGCTCCCTCGCCCTCTTGGTCTGGGTCATCCCAACCTCAGAGTTACCGCGGAGATTGGGGTTCTTGGGGCCCACTGAAGACCTCCCGAGCCAGAATGTGGAAGTGGCCTGGGGGAGAGGGGATGGTTAAAACTCTTCCATGTGATTCTGATAGAGTTGATCCACAAACTAGCTTTGGGAACCACTGCTCTAGGATGACAAACTGTTGAAGCTGCATGTTTCTGAGGCCCATCTCAACTCAGAAGAAGACTCAATCTGAACCATGTAAGTGTTACACACAAGCCCAGGACAAACTGTCTTTCTGCAGTCTATAAAAAACTTCCTAACACTCAGTGTGAAATCAATGACTTTTCCTTATCTGGGGGAATACATGGATTTCCAAACAGTAACTACGGAACAATTTACACCACATGTGTACACCTTTCTGACAGACACATTTCACATCTTGCGATGAATGAACAGGTAGCGGGGATGCTTTCGGGTAATATAAGAAATCTCGGTCTAAATACATACCTCTGTTATTTAATCTTCTACTGATGTCCAGAGAAGGACCTGCCCGTCACAACTGCTTCAGCGGTACTGCTTTCCAATTAGATGCTGCAACTGCCAAGTATTTCTGCCCAAGAGCAGTTACACAATGAGCTAGAACAACTCCCCTCCTCCGAAGCAATAGCTGTTATGGGCAAAATCCTCTATAACCCACTTTCTACTCCACCCACCCCTCCACAGGAAAAAGAGAGAAGGTGCTTGTAGTCAACTTTGGCTATCCTGAAACTTCCACCTCCTAGCATATTTTAAAAGAACCAACACTGGGGCCAGCACAGACAGGCCTTCCAACCAATTAGTGACCATTGCCTAAAAAAAAATCTCATACAGGCCCAGCCTGAGGCCCTCAAGACAGCTAGGCCTGTTCAGGCTAAGCTGACACTCGGCATCCCTTTCTTGGGGAATGACCCCCCTCCCTCCTTCTGATGAGGCCGTCAATCCAGGCATCACGTCTACCCCACATGAGGACAGGAATGAGAGCTCTGCGGGCAGCAGAGCCTTCCCATCTCCTAGATGAGGGATCGCACACACAAAGCAGGCTTATTACAGAAAATGTAGAGAGCACTCAAAGGTCAAAAAAAATAAGTTAGCTACATTTTTCAGAGAGAACCACTGTTATTTATTGTGCAACTATGCATCCTTGACACACACATACATACACATGCATACACAACTGAATACACTGTTTTGAAATCCAGTTTTCAACTGAATCCATCTTGAACATTCTCCCATGGGTTGGAACATTCTTCTGCTACTTGCTGTTTATCACGTGCAACTGATGCCTCTAGATGGTTGTTCCATCCCACTCCTACTGCTGGACATGTGCATTGCTCTAACTCTTCATTATTGTAAGTAATGCTCTGATTGCTCTCTCTGCTTGATCTTCAAGGCAAATCCCATCTTCTCCTGACAAGAAACACTATTCTTAGTCATTTACCATTTTGCAAAAGTGAATTTCAAATCCCTTCTGACCCCTTCAGTCAGCACTCTCCAAAGGAGAAGGAATGCTCCCAGGTTTGAAGGGAAGGGGGGTTTCAATCAAGCCTACTCGATTCCCACATTTCTCCTTCAGTAGAAGTGAAGGAGGTCCAAATATTCTTGTAGAACAAACAGAACCTTGGCTTTTTTTTTTTAGGGTGAGAGCATGGGTATAAAGAAAAGGGGTATATCAAGTTATAGGATACACAAATTTCCTTTTTACCTGTAATGAAGAAAAACAACTTTGATCTATTTTAGAACACAGAACATAAAGGCAAGACTTGTGTGCTCGTGCTACAATTTAACCTACGATGAATCTCCTTTCTACTGGATTCTCTGAATTCTCCCACATCTGACCCATGCTCTCTCTAGGCTGTGCAAGGGTACCATCTTGTGGCTGATACAAAAGATAATAAGACACTTATCTTTCTAGTAGAGGGTATGAGAAATACCAACTAAGTACAACTGCAAGCCCCCCTTTAAGAAAAGGTTTGCTTCTACAGTAACAGAAAATACACATTATTGTTTATTGGCTTTTTTTAAAATGTGGGCACATAAAGCAAATGCTCAGAGAGCTTCCAGTCCCCAGCTGATAACATTCTGTTATGAGTGGAACATTTCAGAACCTTCTAAATACTAATACTTGCGAGGAAAATGACATTGTGAGTATTTAGCTTGCTTGTTTTAACAATAAGTTGTTTATAAAAACAAACAAACAAACAAAACAACTTTGGAGTAGTGAAAAGATCACAAGAGCTGGTGTTACAATAACCAGGTTGCCATCTGAGCTACATGAGTTTCAGTGTGACCTTGGGCCACTTAACTCCTTAGACCCTGATCCTTCATCTGGAAAAGGGAGAGAGTACCTGAGCTGTGGGCCTCACAGAGATGCTGAGGTCACATATGGGAGAAGTGCTGAAGTCTGCTAAAACACCATACACAATATAAAGCCTTATTACTGTCATTCAGAAAAGCTGGATTAGCAATCTGGATTTTTTTAAAGAAATAATTTAGCCTTGCTCCTTAAATATTCTCAGACATGATCCTACTGGAGAGACTGTCCCTGAAGGAGGGGCAAAGGGTCCTCTTAGGGGAAGTCAGGAGGGAAAGGCGTCAGCAGGGAAAGGTTCAGAAAGAAAAACTGACCATCTTTTAGGTGTCAAGCATCTCGAGTGTTAGGAGAATCTGAGGAGAACTTTCAGAGGCTGAAGACTGTTTTTCTAAATAAAGCCTTTGAAAAAGCAGTGGCTTACAATGTCCAGTTTAAAATGCTGGACCTATAAGCTCTCTAACCACAAGAGCAACAGAAGTCACAGAAAACAAGACTGACGGTTAAACTTCATAAGCCGAAGATCCAAACACAAAATTGAAAGACAAGCCAATTTGATTTTTTAAGTCATTTGCATCAAATGACAACAGGACTCATGCAATTGTTTTAGCACTACTATGCCAAAGGGTATGGATATAAATATATACCTCATAAGAGAAAAAACAGAATTTATTAAACCATATGAGAAAAAAGCTCAACCTTTTGTAGTCAAATAAATACAATTTAAAAACAATTAGATACTATTTCATGCCTATCGGATATGAAAAAAAAGTTTTAATGAGAATAGTCAATGCTGAAAAAGCTGTGTTGAGACATTCATGAATTCCTGGTAGAAGAGTATACAGGTGCAATCTTTCTGGAAAGTATTTTGGCAATGTGCATCAAGATGCTTACAAATGTGCATGCTCGGGGCCCCTGGATGGCTCAGTCATTAAGTAACTGCCTTCGGCTCAGGTCATGATCCCAGGGTCCTGGAATCGAGTCCCGCATCGGGCTCCCTGCTCCACGGGAAGCCTGCTTCTCCCTCTCCAACTCCCCGCTTGTGTTCCCTCTCTCGCTGTGTCTCTCTCTGTCAAATAAATAAATAAAATCTTAAAAAACAAAAAACAAATGTGCATGGTCTTAGAGTCACTGATTCCACTGCTGGAGGCTGAACAGTGCAATGGACAAGAATGCAGGTCATCTGATACTGTCTCCCAGCTCCACTGCTTACTAGCCAAACACGTGAGAAAACGCCTGACTTCTTTGTGCCTCAATTCTCACCCATAAAGTGGGGTAACAATGTTACCTATTTCACCAAGTAGTAGGAAGATTATACCAGTAAATTTAAGCCACCTAGAATATGGCAGGTGCATCATAAGATGGTATTAATATTATTGCTATTTTCATCATTGGAAGAATCTAGCAATAATCTGGAAGTTGCATTCGTTGAGGAAATATGTACTGAGCAGTATTTTTGGTTGTGAGATGGAGAACACAACAGTTTTGGTCTCTGACGTAAAAAGCTCATAACCACACAGTTGGAAAAAAAAAAAAAAGTTACACTCTTAGATGTTCATTTCAATAATATTTATAGTAGCAGTGACCGGAAAGGACACCAGTATTCAAAACTATATGTCTATGAAGCAAAAGATTAAACAGCATACTGTGGATTAGTCTACAGTCAGTAAAACTTAATGTTTATGAGGCTTAATTTCTTCATCTGGTAAATGGACATACCACAGAGTCATTAAGAGGATCAGAACAGTCATGAATACAAAGCAGCTTTGGAAATAGTAAAGTAATATGCAAAATCTAATTATTATTATTTGTTAGGGCCTGCAGAAGCTCAATTAATGAAAATAATTTTAATGTATCTTTACTGAACATTTACTATGTGCCAGATATTATACACATATTATCTCATATAATTCCTAATCCAAAAAGCTGCCAGGTTTAGAAAATAAAAGTACACAATGCCAATTAAATTAGAATTTCAGATAAATATTGAATTATTTTTTAGTATAAACATGTCTGAAATGCAATTATTCAGTGATTATCTGAACTATCTGGAACATACTTATGCTAAAACTATTCATTATTGGGACACCTGGGTGGCTCAGTCAGCTGAGCGCCTGCCTTCGGCTCAGGTCATGATCCCACGGTCCTGGGATGGAGTCCCACATTGGGCTCCTTGCTCAGCGGGGAGCCTGCTTCTCCCTCTGCCTCTGCCCCTGCTTGTGCTCTCTCTCTCTCTCACAAATAAATAAAATCTAAAAAAAAAAAAAAAGAACTTATTATTTATCTGAAACATATGAAATGTACTTATACTAAAACTTTATGTTGTTTATCTGAAATTAAAATTTACCTGGGCATCTTGTATTTTATCTAGCAACCCCACAACAATCCTATGAAATAAATACAATAATTATATACGTGAGAGAGAGTCAGAAACAAAAACAGAGGTTCAATTTTAGTTGGTGCAATGACAGATCACCCACCACTCCTACTATGGACTAGAAAGAGGAAGAAGCGTTAAATCAAAAGGCAGGATGAGAAAGCCAGAAATTATTTCCTGGTTCTCACTGCTGTGTTCTCGTTATTTAAAATGTTATAATTTCTCAGAATACATTAAGCCCAAATTCAAATACTAAACATAAAAACATGCTGCAAAGCCAAATCTAAATGACTTTGGAATTATCAGGCATGTTGGAAGATTGATAACATCAGTCCCTTCTTTTAGGGCAAATTATCTAGAGATGGGAGAATAAACACGTAAATGCTTATAAGCTGTTCTGAGTTGATGAGATTTCAGGTTCTGGGAGCTAAACCTCGGGTTGTTTCATTTCTACTGGATGGTAGCAGCTGACTTGTTTTCTGTTATTTCAGTGGACCTTGAAATTATCGTAACTGTTTCACATCAGTGTGTGCCATCCCTCCCCATTTGCAATCAGCACCACTAGGGGATAAACTGTGTTAATTCACAGTGGCCTTGGTGATGACAGAGGCATTTTTAAGCATCTTTTTGCTCTTGGAGAAAAGATGTCACCTTACTTTTGCAAAAGGTAGGCACGAAAAAGGGGCCAATATTCACTATATGTCACAGTACACTGCAAAGGGTGAATGCAAGTGTGTGTGTGTGTGTGTGTGTGTGCCTTATAGCACTAATACCAATAAAAAAAAAAAGAGAGAGAGAGATGTGAATTGAGGGAAGACACAGTAAAAAGGTCCCAGGAGGCCTGGGTTCCAATCTCAGCCCTAGAATTAACTAGCTGTGTGACCTTCAACTAGTCCCTGACTCTTTCTGAGCCCCACTTCCACCATCCATAACCTGACATGAATATATGCTCTACTCCACAGGAGTATTTTGGGACAAGACTGCAAATCTAGAAAGCATTTTGGCTGCATGCTGCTGAACCTATAACTGGTTCAAAGCAAAATGATTTCAGGAATAAGGGGGCAAACTTCAAATTACTACTGCCCATCTCTGAAGTCTGATAAGACGGTATTCTGTTAAAGATAACAATATTTTCAAAAGCAGCAAAGGAGGTGAGAAGAAAAATGTCAGGGCCGAAGGCAAATGTCTCTATCAGTGCATCTTTTTTTTTTTTTAGATTTTATTTATTTATTTGACAGAGAGAGAGAGTGTGCACACACGACCAGGGGTGGGGGGATGGCAGGAGGGGGAGAGGGACAAGCAGATCCCCGCTGACCAGGGATCCCAAAGCAGGGCTCCATCCCAGGACCCCAGATCATGACCTGAGCCAAAGGCAGACGCTTAACCGACTGAGCAACCCAGGCACTCCCAGTGCATCTCTCTTTAATGTGACACAGTCATCCAGGGAATTTGTTTTTTTTTTTTTGTTTTTTTTTTTTTTAAGATTTTATTTATTTATTTGAGAGAGCGAGAATGAGAGAGAGAGAGAGCATATGAGAGGGAGGAGGGTCAGAGGGAGAAGCAGACTCCCTGCTGAGCAGGAAGCCCGATGCGGGACTCGATCCCGGGACTCCAGGATCATGACCTGAGCCGAAGGCAGTCCTTAACCAACTGAGCCACCCAGGCGCCCACAGGGAATTTGTTAAACATGTGTATTTCTGGGCCACACACCAGAGACTACAAATCAGTAGGACTGGAGCTGGCCAAAGAGTCTGCATATTTAATAAGTTCCCTAGGTGATTCAGAACCAGGTGGTCCATTTAAAACACTTTGAGAAACACTGATCATTATCACTCAAATACAAGTATATAGTTAAGATTTTTTTAAAAGACAATGATGTAAAATGAAACTCGTAGAAAGCATAAAGTAGACTTGATTCAATATAAAGTTCTGGGACAGGAAAGCAAGACCTTCCCAAGAGTAGGGCAGGAGAAAGGGACTCACAGCAATGTCTGATCTCTCAAAATATCTCAGGTTGATCGACAAGAGCCAGTTGGTGAAGATGATGGAAGAAAATAGACAAACCCAAGAGTGAAAGAGACCACACAAATTGGAAGAAAAACATGGGAAGATAGAAATTGCCACAGGATAAACAGTCTTTGGAATGGTAGCTCTGTTGAGTCCTACAAATATGGGAGAGATTCAGGATAGTCACTGGTCAGAGAAGAAAACCAGTTCATCAGAAAGGAACTTAACAGTAAATATGTCAGTGTCCTTACAAGAAAATGATATACAATGTTCATGGAAAGTTTGTAGGTGGGAAATAAATAAAAATATGTTCAACATGAAATTTTTTTAAAATACCCTATGAGAATTTTAGGAGATGAGAAAGTACTTTGAAAAACATAAAGAATTAAAGATATGGTTATTATTTATAGTATTTTTGTGACTATCAAATTCATTCACTTCCTGTCAGGCTTGGAAACTAGTTAAGGAGGGCTGTATGGCTTTATTTTTGGATCCCCAATGCCTACCACAGTATCTAGCATATAATAGGTGCTAACCAGATGGATCGATTAGTAGATGGGTGGATGGATGGATGGGTGGGTGAATCAGGTTAACACAAGAAAAGCCAAGGGAAGAGTTGCAAGTTCATATAGTATTCACCAAACCTCACAAGCTTCCTTCTCTATTTAGACTGAGCTGCCATGTGATTGTCACAAGACTTAGGCATATTTTAGTACTAATACCTGCTGGCAATCATGCATGAACCTCTGACTGAGGCATGTTTATCTGTCTTCCTGATTCATTTAACTTGGTATGCCAGTTATTTAACTGTTGCCCCTCAGCTGCACCCCTACCTTCTTCCATCGATTCTGTATTGCCAGGAGTTGGTATCTACAAACTACATTCCCCAGACTCCACTGGTTGCTTGTTTTCTGTTCAATTCTGGCAAGAGAAAGAAACATTCTTTCCTTCTCATATTCTTTTGCTTCTGCTGGTGTTTCTGGAAATAGCTGCAGACTGTCAGTGATCGAAGCTTCTGCTGTAACTGCCCTTCTCTGGTGGTCCCTGCACTGGCCAGGGAGACCATTTTCTGCAGTCCTAGCAATTGCTAGATGGAAGCTCTAGAAACACACTCTTGGGTTTTTATAACAACCCCTGTTTCCTTTTATTCCCCCAGTCCCTAGAATTGATAGCTGCTTCCTACAGATACACACTTATCTCTAGATATTCCCAAGAGTAGGGCAGGAGAGAGGGACTCACAGCAATGTCTGATCTCCCAAAATGTCTCAGGTTGATTGACAAGAGCCAGCTGGTGAAGATGATGGAAGAAAACAAACCTTTTTGCTTCTCAAGCCCCCTTGCTTTTTCTCTTTAGTTCTTCCATCCCTTCAAACACCCATAGAACTAATATTGGTATTAAATTCCTTATTTGAGACTTCTATTTGAAACAGAACTGGTTTCTGTTTTTCTGACCATACTCTGATACACTTGGTAAAATCAGGGGAAATACGATGACACTATTTATTGAAAGCACAGGTTAGAGAACATTTCATTTGTTCCCTAAGAATCCAGAATAGAAACTGAAATTCAATTGTAGAATTAGATTATTAAACAGCCTATGTAGGGGATAAAATGCTTTTCCTCTCTCCTGGAATATCTCCTTGCTTTTATTACCTTATTATTGTTGCTATTTTTTAACCTCTCTGCTCTTCTACACACACCTACAATTATCTCCTCTTCATGGAAGTCTCTTTGATTACCCCAGTTAACCTTGATCTCACTTGATCTGAATTCTTCCGGTCCTTTGGTTCTCTCATTTCTCAAGTACTTCTCCAGGTATGTTATCAGTAGTCTTGCCCTGATTCACTCCCACACCCAAGTGATAATCGGAATTCTCAGAAAAAAATATGTACAGATGCCAGGACACCACTCCCACCCCTAACCTCTTGAATCAGAATTTCTGGAGGGAGGGGCGGAGGAGGTAGGGGTAGAGTGTGTGTGTGTGTACGTTTTTTATATTCCTCAGATAATAAAGCCCTCAAGATCAGGGCCCTTCCATTTCTTACGTGGTGTTTACTGTGCCTGACACAGTTTAAGCACCTGCAATACAAATGTGTCCGTTTTTCCAATGAATTGATTGAGTGAAAATTCCCAGGAAGACCAGGTGGTGTCACTACTGCCTAATTAATATTTCTGCCCCAATGAAAAGCACCTGACGTAGCAAAATCTGACCTTCCCTGGACTCACTGATTCTGTACTTTCCATCAGTTATCTTTCCTAAGAGAGAACTGTATAAACCTCACCAAGAAAACAGGCAGCAACACCTACATGCAGACAACCTGGGTCCTCTGAAAAGAAGTGGTGGCATGTTCTGAGAATGCCGGACTTCCTGTGAGGAAGCAAGCCTCTCCCTGCCCCCCAGGCCTCAGATCTCATTGCATTAAAATCCTGGCATTAGCATTCTGAAGAGCAAGCTTAAGAAACAAATGCTTAACGAGCATGCAACAAACAACACCAAACAGATTGCATTTTTATTCACCTCTTGCAACCCCATTAGTTTTTAATGACATTTGGAGCTGTTACTTGAAATTTAATTTTCATTTTATGTCCTCCACTTTCATGTTATTGACTTAAATTATTCTTCATTCCTAGGTGAGCAAACCAACCTAGGTTTACCATGAGTCATTTATTATGTGACTTCTAAGGCAATAGAGAACCCTCACCTATGACAGAAGCTGTTTAGTAATTACTTCTAATTACTAACTAGCTGAGAATAGCATGTTTTCCAAAAGCAGTTTCCATAAAGCTCAGACCTGGCTATATTTTAACATTTCTGAATTCTAATACTCCGATTGTATTAAAAATCCATTAAGATGGTTGAAAGGAAATGAATCTAGATTTACGGGTCCAAAGGGGGCCTTGAAATGTCCCCTAGAACCCTTCTTAGGTTACACCCTGATCTTCCCCATTTGAGCATCTACCTCCAGAAAAATAGATTTCCTGGATAATCAGCCCTTTCTTCACATTATTTGTTCAGAGGCTTAAATTTCTTTTTTTTTTTTAAGATTTTATTTATTTATTTGACAGAGAGAGAAAGACAGCGAGAGAGGGAACACAAGCAGGGGGAGTGGGAGAGGGAGAAGCAGGCTTCCCGCCAAGCAGGGAGCCCGATGCAGGGCTCGATGCAGGGCTCGATGCAGGGCTCAATCCCAGAACCCTGGGATCATGACCTGAGCCGAAGGCAGATGCTTAACAACTGAGCCACCCAGGCGCCCCTGGAGGCTTAAATATCAATGAAAAGGGAGGTACTGAATGGTAAAGAGATCTCCAGTAGTAGAAATGGGCCCCCCTTTATGAGTCAGGAAAGGATTAAGGTATAGGCAGGGAGAGATAGGAGGCCGTTGACTCCCCTGACTAGGCTCATGCAAAGGGCTACCTGACCGGGCTCACAGAAATACCAAATGTGGAGAAATGCGGAGGTGTACAAAACCAGAGACAAGGGAACAAACCAGACCACCTGTCCCTGGATGTTAGGGAGTATATTTTTTTGGCAGCTACATTGTAATCACAGAAAATGACCAGACCTCAAAGAAGCCATTAAGGATGTTATCAATAGTCCTTTCTCAAACCAAGACAACGCCAGAATCGCAAGGCCACAAGCTTCCTGGTCAGTTCTCAGTGAAAGACTGCCAGTAAAAGCCCACAGTGGCAACCCATTCGGGACCCCTCTCACTCTAGTGAGCTTCTTCTTTCCTTTCTGTTCTCACCTTCACTTAATAAACTTTCACTTCACCTCACCCTTTTATGTCCATGAGATTCATTCTTCGACTCAGTGAGACAAGAACCCTGCTATCCTGTAACACTTACTCTTCATTAGCTGGGTGGTCCTTGAATCCCTAATCATCTAGATCCCTAATCACCCCTAGATCCCCCTCCTTCAAGACTTGCCCCCTAAATATCCCCTAAACTGCCCCCACTTTCCATGAACAGCCAGCTTCTATTAACATTTTACAATAATCTGCTGGAGGAATGTGTGTGTCCTTGGCTGCCAATCAATCATTTCACCTCAGGCTATCAAGCTTGTCCCCTCTGTTCCCCACTTAGTACTGAAGAAGCTGTGCACCTTTGGGTTAACCAGTTATTGCCCAGCACTCTGTTCAGAGACTGTCAGTGATGTTTAGATGTTTTCCTCCCACTTTGTGAAACCCATACGTGTGGTGAACCCAGGTTGCTGGACCTTGATGACTTTTGGGTTTCAGTAACTCTTAGAAGCAACAGCAATGCTGCCAGGGAACAAAAATGAAGGAGCTTTTGAGACAATACTCTTCATTTAGCCAGGACGCAACATCACAGGAAAAGAACCTTCTAGAGACTCCATATGATGATAAAAGTTAATTTTCTAAATTGTCAATATTAGCTTTGTGTTCTTTAACAAGGACTATTGCCCATGGTCAAGTGTTTGCCAATAGCATTGTAATTCATTCCTCTTTCCCCACCATCCTATTTGTTTCCTTTCCTTCCTTCCTTCCTTCTTTCCCTCCTTCCTTCCTTCCTCCTTCCTTGTTTTCCAGGTCTTATAAACTTCTTTCCTAGTCTTTATAAACTTCCTTTACAACACCAGCTGGTTAATATTTACAAACCTGTGTGTCCTCCTCCTACCATCACCCCTTACCCCTCACTCACACCCACTCAACCTCTACCCACCGACACAACCCTGGCGTCCAAAACATTTTATATAAAAGCCTTTCTATTCCTTGATATCCACACTGGGACACTGAGCCTCAGTGGAAATGCTGTTTCACAACACTGGGTTATAATGGTCATCATCACAATTTCAAGTCACCTGTCAACATTCAGCTGCTCCAATTCATGATATCACTCTGCAGAGAGTCAGAAACCAAGGGGAAATGCCTCCACCTTTTAGGAAACACCTGAGGAACTGACTCCTTCCTTATATGTTTTATTATTATTGATCTCTTTATTATAATAATACATAGCCACAGAGGAAAGTTTAGAGAGGAAAAAAGAGACAGAATAAAAATAAAACCTAAATTTTATTATCCATTTACATATATATATATATCTGTAATTCGATTATCCATAATCACAGTAAGAAGGAACTTTGGTTATCAGTCGTTGAGTATTATCCCAATATAATAAAAATTACGTGTATAAATATATATATAATGAACATTTTTATGGCTAAATTTTTATGAGCAGCCATGAATATTTTTAAAAGAAATTCTTAGAAATTGATCGAAATTTTAAACTAACAATAGTAACCACAACAATACCATTAACGTTAATGACAAGTATTCCTGCAGAAGAACGTATGTCAGGTACTCTGTCTAGTACTTTATATTCACGATGATCTTAGCAGGTTAATATGGTAGCACCCTTATTTTAAAAATGAAGAAACGGAGGCTTGGGATTTACCTCAGTTCTCTCAGAAAGTGTGCTAGAAAATGACAGATCAGGGATTCAAACCCAGGTGTATTTCTATAAGCCATGCTCTTTCCATTACACACAGAAAGGGGGATTCCTTCACCATACCACAATGAATAAATGACTAGGGTTTTCACTAAAACAACGGGAGCTCAGTGAATCAAAGAATGCCATATTGAGAGGAGCCACAAAAGTTCTTAAACTCAATCCTCATCTGATACTGGAATCATCCCTTCAACATTTCCTAGAAGGATCATTTAACCTTTATTTAGTTACCTTTAAAGATAATAAACTCCCTCTCTTCCTAGACATTTTACCTTTAGACTACTCTAACAATAAAAAAAATAATAATTTTTTATTCTGAACTGAAAATTGTGTCCTTGAAGCCACCAACCACCAATGCCACATTTAACCCCCAAGGCCACAAAGACATTAGCCCCCTCCCTATCATGTGACAGCCCCTGCTATGTGTCGTCTACTCCCCATGCCCTACTGAGGTCTTTTTCAAGCCCAGGGTTCCTTTAACTATTCTTCCTACCCTAGACCACTGAGTGTCCTCTGGGGAGTGACCACTGGGGAGACTTCTGCTGACCAGACTCCAACCTGTGTATCTTTCAACAAAGCAGGGCCCCAGCTGTGACACCAGAAGGGCCATGCCTTGAGACTACGGAACATGATCCAGAGCAACGCTTATTCTAGACCTACCCTAACAGTGCCCAAAATCAAGTTCTGGCAAGATCCTCAGAGGACACAGAGTTTAAAAGTTGAGTCCTATGGGATTAAAAAGCAGAGCATAAAGAATACAATCAATGAAACTGCTGTGTAATGGGACAGATGGTAGCTACACCTGTGGTGAACACAGGGTAACAAACTTGTCAATTCACTGAGTGGTACACCTGAAACTAATAGAACACTATGTGTCAACTATACCCAAAAAAAAAAAAAAATTGTAAAAGTTGAGTCCTGCCCCTGAAGCCATGAAAGTACTAGAAGAAAACAGGAACTATAATCTCCTTCACATAGGTCTTGGCAACAATTTTTTAAATCTGACTCCAAAAGCAAAGACAATAAAAGCAAAAATAAACAAGTGAGACAAGATCAATCTAAAAAGCTGCTGCATACCAAAGAAAACCATCAACAAAATGAAAAGGCAACCTGGTGAATGGGAGAAAATATTTACAAATCATACATCTGATAAGCAGCTAATATCCAAACTACACCAAAAAATCATACAACTTTATAGCAAAAAAACAAACAAACCAATTAAAAATGGGCAGAGGACCTAAATAGACATTTTTCCAAAGAAGACATACAGATGGCAAACAGACACGTGAAAAGATGCTCAGTATCACTAATCATCTGGGAAATGCAAATCAAAACTACATGAGATATCACTTTACACCTGTTGGAATGGCTAGTATCAAAGACAAGAAATGACAAGTGCTGGAGAGGATGTGGATAAAAGGGAACCCCGTGCACTGTTAGTGGAATGTAAATTGGTACAAGCAGCATGGAAAACAGTACGCAGATTCCTCAAAAAATTAAAAATAGAACTACCATGTGATCCAGCAATTCTACTTCTGGGTATTTATCCCAAGAAAACAAACAAACAAACAAAAAAAAACGAATTCCAAAAGATACATCTGCACCCCCATGTTCACTGCAGCATTACTGACTACAGCCAAGATGCAGAAGCAACCTAAGTGTCTACTGGTGAATGAACGGATCAAGAAATTGTTGTATATACATATATACACAATGGAATATTATTCAGCCATAAAAAAAGAATGGAATCCTGCTATTTACGACACTATGGATGGATCTTAAGGGCGTTATGCTAAGTGAAATAAGTCAGAAGACAAATACTGTATGATTTCACTTATATGTGGAATCTAAAAAAACAACAACAAAACAAAACAAAAAAAACCAAGCTGACAGATACAGAGGACAGACTGGTGATTATCAGAGGGGTGGGAGTGAGGGGGTGGGTGAAACGGGTGATGGGGGTCAAAAGGTACAAATTTCCAGTTATAAAATAAATAAGTCATGGGGATGTAATATACAGCATGGTTGACTACTGTTAATAATACTGTATTGTAAAAAATAACATATTGTATATTTGAAAGTTGCAAAGAAAGTAAATCTTAAAAGCACTCATCACATGAAAAAAATTTTTGAAGTATGAATGGTGACAGATAATAACTAGACTTATTTTGCAATGTATACAAATACTGAATTGTTATGCTGTACACCAGAAACTAATGTAATGTTCTATGTCAATTATACCTGAGTGAAAAAGAAATTTAAAAAAAGAAATTGAGCCTTGCCAAGGTAAAGGCACTTGGGAAACACCCCGGGCTTTCCACCAATCTTCTCTAACAAGGCATAAGGACAACAAATAAAAAACTCACTGGAAGGACTTAAGAGCAGATTGAAGATGGCAAAAGAATCAGCTGGAGATAAAGATCAATAAAACTTATCTTAAGATCTGAGAGAAAAAAAAAAGGATTAACCAATGACTCCAAAATCTATTCTCCTAATGACTGTGCTATCCTGCCTCCCTCTGGGTTGCCCGCTGGCGATCCCTCTTCCCTTTCAAGGAAGCCGCAGACTCCCCGTCACCTACAAAACTGTGGGCGGCATGGCCCGTATTCCAGAATCCGCAGGCTGTGGGGGTTAGAGGACTTACCGTGTCTGGAGATCCCACGGTGCACAGGGCCAGTTCAGGGCTTTCCTAAGGCTGCTGAACCTCATATGAATGTGGGCCTTTAGAGTCTGTATTCCCAAAGGCTCTTTGGATCTTGAACTAATGAAAAAATTTAGAGTTCAAGACAAGGATCTGAACGAAAAATAAGCAGCTGCGAATACTCCTTGGTCCTGGACACTGACGGTATGCTGACCTCCACGCAGGTCAGTCACATCGTGCGAAGCCACAAAACCACACCACGAAGACGCCTGCACTTGAGAACTGTATTCAGACTTGCACTGACACCCAAGTGCGGTGGATACGCAGATGCCCAAGAGCGAGCAAAGGTTCAGATCAATTCAAATTTGTTGAGCACCTACTACATGTCAGGCACTGTTCTGATCCTGCGAGGACAGACATCAATAGTGCCAGTCATCAAAAATCTGTCTAGGCTTACAAAGAGCCCACCAAGAACGTGCCTTTGCGGGACTCCGTGGCCTGGTGGGCATGGACCAGTCCCTGGTGAAAACAGGCACCATCTCCACCTTCGAGCGCCTTCAAGCATGCCGGTGAGGAAGTTCAGTGTTAAGTCCCGTCATCGGGGTCGCCGTGGAGGCCAAGAACTGGGCCACCCCGCCCAAGCTGGTGGAGGGGCTGAAGCGGCTGGCCCCACCCCGCACCCCATGCAGAACATCATCAAGGAGTCAGGGGAGCCCACCGTGGCGGGAGCGGATGAGCCGCACCTGGATAAACCCGGAGGAAGCCCACATCTGCATCCCTATCAAGAAATCCAACCGGGTCGTCTCGTGCCTCGAGATGGTCAGCTAGGCATCAAACGCGCAGTGCCTGCCCCAGTCGCACAACGAGCAAGCGACTGCACGGGAAGGCGCGGCCCATCCCCCACTGGGGTCGAGGACCCCAAGCTTGAGGTGTCCGCCCGCGAGGAGCTCAAGCAGCGGGCCGCTACGGGCCGCTACGGGCCGGGCATTGGCTGAGGCCTGCAAGACCTGACACTCGGCCCCAGCCACCTCCCCGGCTTCAGCAGGCGCACGCCGCACCTCCCCCGGCTCGCAGGCAGCGCGCTGGCTGCCCCCAGTGGGCCTGCGCGGAGGGGACGTGCGCTTCGACGTCGGCGAGGGGACGCTGCACGCAGACGTCGTCCTCCGGGCCAGCCTCACGCCGCGCTGCCTCTACGTCAGCATGCTGATGGCGCAGCCCCTTCTGGGGGAGCCGGGCTGCCTCGTGGAGGCCACGCGTCCGAAACCAGGGGTTGGCGGCGTGTGTGGCACACCAAACAGGGAGCCAAGTGCCAGGAGGCCGGCACCTCCCTGCTCGCCAACCGGTCCTTCGGCTTCACCGCCGACCTGAGGTCCCAGAAGGCGGCCAGGCCTTCCCCCGCTGCGGGTTCGATCATTGGCAGATCCTGCCCGGAGACCCCGCCCACGGCCCAGAGCCGCCCCAGCCCTTGGTGGCGGGGACGCGCAGGTGCACGGGCCTGACGGAAGGCGTCCTAGCCCCGGGGCGCTGGGCGGGACACAGCGCGGCACCGGCACCCCAGTCACCCACAGCAGCAAGCCCACCACGCCTGCCGAGACTGCCGGTCGCAGGGACGCCCCACCCGACAGTTTTCTGGGGCGCACTCCGTGCCATCACTCAACGTGAACGCTTGATGTCATTTCCTTTACTATTTCAAGATTTCAAAGGCAGCAGAAATGCCCTCACCAGTGGGCGTAGGGGAAGGGAGGCGACACCCAACAATTTTTTTTTTTCATTTCTTCAGAGGGAAACTCAAATGTCAAATACATATATACCTACATACATTAACAGGTTTATTTGGGTAAATGGCCCCTAATGGGTTTTTCCCCCAGTAAGAGAGAAGGAACAAGCAGATAGGTATTTCTCTTTGAACAGAAACTAGAAGGCAGGAAATCTTGTGCAGTGTCCCCATGAGCACCTCCAGCTGTGTTGGTGCCGTTGGAATAATCAGTTTGATATGTGGTGACAAAACAATCTGTCTAGGACAGTGAGATAGGTAAATAGGCAACAACACAGAGTGTAAGTGAAACAAATGACAGAAGGTTCTAAGTTAGCACAGAGAAAGGAGTGATTAACTCAGTGCTGGGACACAGTATCTCATTCATTCATTCTGTAAGCATTTCCCGGACACATATGAGCTGCAATGGACCAAAACCTGGAGAAATACATTTTCCAACAGAGAGGAAAAGAGACATTTCAAGCAGAGGAAACCACATACATGTATAGATGTCTGAAAGATTATGGTGTCTGAAGAACTGTAAGACATTCCAAATCGTGGAGAATAAAATCTGAAGAAGAGCAGCAGATGTGGCTGAAGTATGCAATAACTCATACTATGTATTGAATGCAATAATTCGTAATATGTACAGGGTTTGATCATTCATAGTATGTGCAGGAAACAACATAAGTAAGCTTTGTGGAGGCTCAAACCCCAGACAGTGTTTGTATATATTAGGTGTTTGATTAAAGTCTTAATCTTCTAGTAGGGTTTATGTGCTTATACCATGAGAATACTTAACATTTCTGGCCTCGGCCTGCAACCTTCTTGCAGGTCAGGGTTTGGGGAGGGTTTGAAGGGGCGTCAGGGAATCACCTGACTCTCCCTCAGGCTGGAAGACCCTCAGCGGGTGGTGGCTCTTCCCCACCCAGAAGTCCACCAAGGGGCAGGACCAGTGCCATCAGATAACAGAGCATGGCTACTTCTCCTGATGCTAACGTTCCCACCTTCTCTGAACCCCACTGGGAGACTTACTCTTTTCCTGAAAGATTCATGTGTGACCCAAAGCAGTAGGGAGTTGGGGACAGAAACAGAAATTATGCCTTTCAGAAGGAGAACAAGTCCATGTTTGGGGCTTCTAGAAAGTATCTCCATGAAGGCTCATTCCCTTCCTAACTTTTCCTGTCTCCTTATCTTCCTGTCTTCCCCTCTATTTGGGCCCCCCTCCTCCCTGTCTACCTCCCTTTCCCTTTCTATCACTCCCTACTATTCCCGCCAGGATGTAGATAGAGCCCTGTTTCCAGCCATTTCTTAAGTCTGGAATATTCTGTAACCTCAGGTTTCAGCTGGATGCCAGTAGAAACTTTCTCTGACCACCCCCTTCCCATAAACCCTTTTCTGGTAGGGTGCATTATCTTCTGGAAGAGACATGCCAGGATGGTGCTTCACCTCCAATGGGCCTGACTCCAGTTTGCCTTCTGATGTTCCTTAAAGTCAAACTTTGTGAGAGAAGTAGTTTCTTCCAAAGGTTACCCTGTCTAATCTATATAAGGAGTGTGTTCCCTTATTAATATAGCTTTAACCTTGCTCCTTTGTGAGTTAGTAACACTAGATCTCTTTCCTCGCCTGGTTTTCATTAAGGCTTTCCAGATTAACTGAAAAAGCACTCTGCCTGGATCACCTGAGACAATGGGACCCTACTCCAATAGTGTCTTCCTCATCACCAGGTTTCTTCCTGATAAATGTGTAAGAGAGTTGGCGTGTGTGTTTGTGTGTGTGTGTGTGTGTGTGTGTGTGTGTGTGTGTTGGGATATGTAGGGTGTGACATTCAGTTTGTTGCATCAGATATGTAAATATTTACTTGAAATTTGTAAAACAATCCCATTTCTCCATCTCCATTGAAAACAGGAAAACCAGAGAGAGGCTTGCATAGTCAAAACGGATTTCAGTAAACCACTTAGCACAAGAAAAGACACATCCAAATACCGAGAGACTAATCATTCTTACAAAAGGTGCATCCCCAGGGGGCCTTAGGATGGTCAGGTCTGAGTAGAACCTACCTCTTCCCTGGCTTAGCTGGGGTTTGTGGCCCCTCTTGGGGAACGGGGGCTAAAATCAGTTATCTCTCAGTACAGCCTCTAGCTGATTCTAATAGAAAACACGGTTGCAGCTTTTTTTTCCCTATCTGCTCCAAGATTTAAATTTATGTTTTCTTCTCCCACGCAGATTACCACACAAATGCAACATCCTTTGGGAATACTGAAGCAAAGGCAGGAAGGACACACTGTTTATGATTTCCTTTTGTTTCTGGCTGAATTAATCATTTATTTCTGCTGTCATTGGTGGGAGCACCTCAAAGCAGCCCCATTCTCTGAGTCAGTACTCCTGATGCTTAAAGTGATAAATGGAAACGCACCAGAATACACAGAGATGTCATTTGCCAGAGTGAAATAACTGGAATAACTGGAAAAAAACCGGAACTATTTTAGGTCACTCTTCTTCCTGAATTACTGCTTCTGATTTATTCCCTACATAGCTTGATTTGTTTTTTTAAGGTGAGTTTTTCTTAATCCAGCAATCATACTTTGGGGAATTTGATAGCAATAAAATCACCTTATGGAGCATGTAAAAATTGTTTAATGCAGCATTATTTATAGGATCAAAGAGTAAATTTTTCTTTCTTTTACATTAGTGTGCTGCTTGCTAGATTTCGAAGGGAAAGGTAATAGAGAACATGGTTTGTTTTAATAATGAGAATAGCAGGGATGACAAGGAAAAAAAAAAGCTTCAAGATGACATTATGACTCAGTGGACTAGTTATCATTTATTGTCTAACTTGGCCATTCAACAAGAGGCTAATAGATAGCAGAACTGACATCAGGAAATACCCGATATGATGCAAGTCTTTGTTTTCCTTTGGACAAGGAAGAAGTCTTTAGTCAGTAATTCAGAACCTGAGAAAAGCAATCTCAAAACCAAACTGTCATGCTACCAGCTCCCAGTGTATTTATGCTCCCAAGCATATTCAGTTCAGGTGGCAGAGATTTGTTAAGCAACTATTATGTGTCAGGCAGGGTGCTAGGTAAGATGAGTAAAAGATGGCTCAGCTCTCAAGATACTCAGTCTAGCTGGGGGAGATGGGGTTGGTGGCAGACATACATGAAGAGGAGGATGTTGATGATGTGCAAATGTACTTTTATGGAGAAAAGAGCATCACTGGTCACTGGACTTGCAGGAATAAAGGCAGGGGGGTGTATGGGTGAGCCTGTGGACATATGGTATTATTAGGGTAAGAAGTGCAAGATAAGGAGGGGTAGTAGATGCAACTGGGAAGACTAGTCTTTGCCAGACCATAGAAGATCATGCATGGTATTCTATGGGATTTGGGATTTTTTCTTGTAGGCAATGAGGAGCCCAAAAGATTTTCCAAAGGAGAGTGATATAGTCAGATTTGCATTTCAAATAGATCACTCAAGACTCAGATAGGCACATGACCAAAGGCAGGTCCAGGTAGGTAACAAAGGAAGAGTCTCATTGAGAAATGGTGAGGCCTGCTTATGGGCAGTGGAAACAGGGATGGAGAGGAAGGATGGCTGCCAGAGAGATTTAGACTTAAATAGATAGGATGATGTGATTGATTGGATATAGAGATGAAAGAGTTCCTAAGATGACTCACAGGGTTTTGGTTTGGTTGTCTAGGTGGATAAAGATAAGTAATAGAGCAAGACAGGTGCATTAATTAAGGGCCAGGCCCCGCACTTGACTCTGGATATATAGTGATGCACAAGATATTCATGGCTCCTGTCCTCATAGAGTTAACCATCTAGAGGGGGGGACAGACATTAACCAAAAAAGTCACATAAAAAATGTCATTGCGAATTGTGCTTGTGCCAGGGACTATAATGGAAAAGTGAAGCTATTCCAAGACAGAATAAGAGGAGTACCCGGTGTGCAACAGGGAGTCATGGACGTTCTCTCTAAGGAAATAATATATAGGGGGTAAAGTCAGGACCCAAGAAAAGCAGTAGGCCAGAGATGAAACCCTAGGTAACACCAAATGGGAAAGGAGGACTGAAAAGGCAGTAAAAGGCAGAAAGGTAGGTGGGAAAAAAATAGAAGGAAAATTTGCCATGGAAGACAAGTAGAAAATTTCAAGGGATAATGTTCCAACGTTAAATTTAGCACAGAGGAAAAGCAACATAAGGGCTAAAAAAGACCCATTGATTTTAAGTATGGAGGTGATTGGTAATCCTGGCAAGGAGTTCATGTAGAATGAGAAGCCAGATCTTAGTGAGTCGAAGAGTGAATGAGAGGTGAGAAACTGTTGAAGGGAAAAAAGACCTAACACAGTAGTTAGAGGGGCTTTGAAGCAAAGGAGGGGTTGATTTTAGGATCAGAAAAACTTACCAGGTGGAAATTACGGGGAGGAAGAACAAGAAAAATTGTTCCCTATTTTTAAAAAATCTCTTCCATAATCTGCATTTATTTTTATCTGCACTAACTTCTGAATTTATTGTGACTGCCCTTGGCTGCTGACCCTGAACACTCAGGATTCTTCTCAGGGAATGCATAAAACATGAGGTTTGCAACTTTCCTATCTTTTGGGAAAGCTCAATTCAATTACATTTTTTTATCATTATCATTATTTCAGAGCCCCTAACTCAGACTAAATGAGCAATCTGGGGCTGTTCTGAGGCTTCAGCTCAGAAAACACGGAGTTAGGCTTTGGTATCTATGCTTCAAATACAGAAGAAGTCTTTATGGTTATAGTGCTTGAACAATAAGCAAAGGAAAACCATAACCTTCAAGCTTTAATTTGATGGCACTGTGTGTATCATTGAGTGGGTGGAAGGAAGAAGACTTACCTTTAATTCAGATGAAATACATCTGAGAAATAATTCCTATCCACTCAAAAGGTCAGCTTTGTAACTCATACCAAAGTTTTTCAGAAAAAGTAGCCCACTGAATTCGTTTGATTTTCCCGAAGAGAACCTGATTTTGCACATCTGACTCTACATTTGTTTTTAGAGAGTACAGACTAAAGCAAGCACTTTTCATTCCATTCACCATTAATGAGAAAAGATTATAACTCTAATAACTCTTCCTATCTTACAGCAATACCAAAACACTACCAAATATAGCCATGTCTAACTATTATGAATATCTTTAAGCTTGGGGACCATAGCCACAATAGCTAGCACTATAATTAGCTGCTTCGGGGCGCCTGGGTGGCTCAGTCGTTGGGCATCTGCCTTCAGCTCGGGTCATGAGCCCGGGATCCTGGGATCGAGCCCCACATCAGGCTCTTTGCTCAGCGGGAAGCCTGCTTCTCCCTCTCCCACTCCCCCTGCTTGTGTTCCCTCTCTCGCTGTGTCTCTGTCTGTCAAATAAATAAATAAAATCTAAAACAAATAAAAATAAAAATAAAAAATAATTAGCTGCTTCATCAGCCTGGCTTGGGAAAACACATTGTGAGTCGTATTCTTGCACTGCATATCCAGTAGATGACTAATTGCTGATTTAAAAATTCAGACCCGGGACGCCTGGGTGGCTCAGTCGGTTAAGCGTCTGCCTTCGGCTCAGGTCGTGATCCCAGGGTCCTGGGATCGAGTCCCACATCGGGCTCCCTGCTCCGTGGGGAGCCTGCTTCTCCCTCTGCCTCTGTCTCTCTCTCTCTGTCTCTCATGAATAAATAAATAAAATCTTTAAAAAAAAAAAAAAAAAATTCAGACCCACGACTCCGGAGAATGTCTGTAACAGTGTAAAAACGCTTTCTAATTATTCATTAAGAATAAAATGGGCATCTATTGCATGCCTCCAACCTACTAAAGGTTAATGTTGAGGGTTTTATGCAGGCCATGTTCATAAATTTACAAATTGTGCCTGTGAATTTAAATCCTAGTAATTCAGCTTATTAAACTCCAGTCACATCTTCTCCCTTAAAAGGCAGAATTTTACAAGTAGAATATAAATGTATTCATTGACTTGTCATTACTTATATGACTTCCAAAACAAGGTGAGTTGCACGTGTAGTCTATTTTGTTAGGTTCTGACATGATTTTCTACTTCCCCTTTCTCACTCACTACAATATTTCAATGTGAACACATGACTGTTACAAAGATTCTAATCTGCATTCCTTCTCATGCATCTGAAAGGCAGCCTGAGACACATTGTCCTTGTGGTGGTGTCCGCTACCCAAGCCTAGCTCAGATGCTCTAGCCAAAATGAAAGGATCCCACACAACCCATGAGTCACTTTGGGACCTGTGCCTGGGAAGGTGATACTTCCCTTTCCAAAAGGGGCTGAGCCCACTCCAAACTGGTTCTTGGACAGGCTTATATGGAGGATATCTTCATAGAGATTGCTGTGAGTTTCCACCCTGGCTAAATCCCACACCAGGCGATTGCCTTCCTATCTAAATTTCCCTACAATTTCAGTTTCATAAAATATGATTATCCTCCCTACAGAGAAAGACATTTGACCCTAGAGGCAGTTGAATTCGTGGCAGGTCATTTGTAGTAGGAAGATCCACAGAGGTTTTTATTCATTCTGCAAACACCTACTAAGTGCTTACCTGCACACCAAGAGCTGGGAGGGCATGAAACTGAAAAAGAGCTAGCTTCATCTCCACAGACTGCACCATCACCTCTGCAGAAAACGATGGTGCTTTGCCAGGTAGGGATGAAGTTCTTAATCATTGAAAACCTCACAGAAAGACATTTCACAGTCCCTAAGTTACCTGTTTCGATTATTTGTACTTTTCATAGCTAGGATATTTTCATTTATTCCACCTCCTGGTTTCTCAACCTCAGCCCTTTTAACATTTTGGACTGGATAAAATTCTTCATTGTGGGGGGCTGTTCTGTGCATTGCAGGATATTTAGCAGCTTCTACCCACCAGATGCCAGCAGCACCCCACCCCTGCCAGTGGAGACAATCAAAAATAGCTCCACGCATTGCCAAATATTCCCCGGGGGACAAACCTTGGGATCGAACTTGAATTTGTTCTTCTACAAGTCAATGTCACGTTTTTGTTGTTGTTTTTGTTTATTATGGAGACAGAGAATAACTGGCCACCATTCCCTATGGAATAATATCAAGGGAAGCCATTTTTACTTTTCTAAACAAATACAAAAGTTTCATCATCCTCGGACTGGATTTCACTGTTTTTAAGTGAATGACAGTGCAACATTGAACCGACTGTTGCGATTTCTTATTGACAACATTCCTAGTTTTCCTTCTTTCCTCATTTTTTATTATTTTCATAGGCAGGCGTATCAAAGAGAGATTTCTAGCTGGCTTTCATTTGAAGTCAGTGATTCTTAACATATGACCCTTCAATATTCAATTCCATGAAAGCTAGGTGGCCACTCCTTAGAAAGATAGGCATGTGCACACACATATAATTTTTGCACATAATTTTAGCAGATTCAAGGCTACCACCTCTCCAAGGCCTTACCTGGACCCTAGGTTAAAATTCTGTTTTAAAAGTAGTGCCAGTTCTTTGAGTTATGATATTGTGAGGTTATGAAATAAAGCAAGTCGGAAAATGGCTGATAAAGTTTGATCATCACAAAGGCTTTGCTCTTTTCTAGGTAAACCTTCTAAGTGCTGTTAGCCTTTTCCAAAGCATCTAAGCATCCTATTTCTTATCAGCCCTGTCATTGTTCCTTCTGTGTTTGCCAAGCCAGCATTGCTCTTTGCTTTAATTACTGATTTTGAGAGCAGAGAGCCGTTATGACCCAACAACAGAAGGTGGGATGTGTCCCACCCTCGCTCCTGCCTACCCACCACCCAGCAGCTGCTGAGGAGAACCTAGCGGGGCCGTGGAGGCCTGTGTGACCCTTCTATGAATGGTCTCCTCATCCACTTCTTCAAGCCCACTCCCCTGCAAAGAAAGAAAGAAATCACATGCATAAAAGCCTTGGCAAGCAATCCAAATGATCTCTTGCAAGGGATGAAAGAAAATGAGTATTGTCAAGCAAATAACTCCTAAATACCTATATAGACATTTCTCCAGTGTGGCTCCCTATTTCTCCAATTCTCCCATTCAGCCTCTGTCCTCCCCCTGGCTCCCCTCTCATTCTATGCAGAGCAATTACACCCTGCCCTCAAACCCACGTACCACTCCATCCTGGCACAGAGACAAAAAGGCCTTGAGGTTAATGAGAACCCCTTCTGGAGAAGAGAGTTTAAGATCATCAATTATTACTTCAACATGTGCTTTGGTGAGTCACCACCCCCCAACCCCAAACCCCAGTGATCTATCAGAGTATTTCTTCCAGACACACAGAGTATTCTTCCCCAAAGGAATTCTCATGCCACCTGCTAAGAAGCTAATAGTTTTTCCATGTCATTACACCAGTACGAGCTAGCGTAGTGATTATTTTCTACATCCTTGCTACTCTAAGTAAGCTCCCAGGGAGGAGTAACATTAGCATTACCTGGCAGTTTGTTAGAAATGAAGAATCTCGGGCTCCTCTCCAAAACTACTGCATCTGAATCTGCATTTTAACATCCCCAGGCGATCTGTGTGCACACCGAAGTGCCCTCCATCACCATGTTTACACGCCTATGCTGGAGTTGCTTTGGGCTCCCGGGCATTGCACTGGGGAGAGTGCTAGCTCCTTCCTCCTACACCCTGAGCCCAGACTGCAGAGTGGCTCCAACTAAGGGACATGTCTGTAGATTTCCCTCTAGCTGAAGTGGCTCCTCACCCACGCCTTTGCCCCACCCCACTACCATCCTCCGGACTTTGAAATGTTTGTTCAAGCTCTGATTCCTTTGATTGTTTTCTATCCCCTCACCCATGTATCTCATCCTTTGTAGGAAAGGAGAGATCAGGACATTTTACAATAGCAACCCCCTGTTCTAAGTAGTCTAACATGTACCAGGCATTGTGCTAAGCTCTTTTATGTGCATCATTTCACTGAACTTCTTACAACCCCCCTGAAGCTGGATAATCTTATCCCCATTTACAAATAAAGAAACTAAGGCTCAGGAAGATCAAATAACTCGTCCAAGTTCTCATAGCTGGTCAGGAGGCAGAGGCAGGGCCAAGCTCTTGTCTGTCCTTTCCCCAGGACCATGATATCAGGTGTAATTAGTTACTTGGTACTCAGGACTCATAAAGATGTCTATATAAATATATTTACATATATATCATCTCTTTCCTCAAGCAGCCCACATTTGGAAGCTGTCACTGATGAGTAAATTGGCAATACAGTGTGATATGTGGTATCATGGTGCTAAGTGTAGGGTGTTATGAGCCCCCACAGGAGGAGCATCTAACTCAGCATTGGGTATGAAGTTCAGTTACTGTGAGGCAATGACACTCTAGCCAAAACCTGAAGGGAAAGATGGGAAGAAGGATATTTGGGCAGAGGAAACAAAGAGAGTGAAGGTAAGAAGCAAGAGATGGTGTGGCCAGTTCAACGAATGAACGGAAAGAAATACAGTATGGCTGGAGCAGAATGGGGGAAGCTGGAGTCAGGTCGGGAGGAGGGAGGATGGGCAATGGGATGAGAAAAGGCCCAGAAGCAAGCAGGAATCCTATCATGAACAACCTTGGGAGCCACATAAGGAGTTTGCTCCAAATCCTGAGAACAAGGAGTGTCACTGAAGTTTTTAAGTACAGGGAGGAACATGACCACATTTGTTTTAGAAAGATTGCTCTTCCGAGGGGTGATGGATTGAAGGGAGAACCTGAGAAGATGATGAAGAAGAGTGAGATGAGAAGGCAGTTGAAATGATATGGATGACAGATGATGGTGGCCTGAACTCAGGTAAAAGCAGGAAGAATCAGAGAAGCAAAGGGTAGAGCTACTTAGGACCCCAGTAGGACCTGATGGATCTGATATGAAAGTAACAGGGATAGGGACAACGGGATAATGTCCTCCATGTTTTGGTTAGGCAGGGCGTGGCTATTAATACCATGTATTTGGATATGTTATCAAAAATATCCCTACAGGGGCACCTGGGTGGCTCAGTCAGTTGGGCATCTGGCTCTTGATCTTGGCTCAGGTCTTGGTCTCGGAGTTGTGGGTTCAGGCCCCACGTTGAACTCCATGCCCAGCGTGGAGCCTACTTAAAAAATAATCCCTACAAATCATCTCTAAATTAAGATATGAATACCGCTTTATCTACTAATATACTTACAGCTAAATGTCCCCTTGTGGTTAGGAGAAACCCTCTCAATCATTTATTATCAGATGAACACACTTACGGGTATAACCAGTCATTATGGGACATACACAGTGAAGATTATTGTCACAGCATGATTTTCTAAACAAAGATCATTGGATGGGGGAAACATTGAAGATTCTAGTAATTTCCACTAAGTTATGCATATCACTGCAAATAGTCATTTGGTTGGAGGATTATCAAAGATAGGTTAAAACTGAAGAGGAAGAAATAATAAGCCACACACTATAGAAAAAAGGGGATCAGTCATAAAACATAAAGATTGTCAAGGAAAAAAAATATTGGCCACAAACCTAGAAGCCTACATAAGAAACAGGCTTATTACTGACTAGTTCTATTTTTCTGTTTATTTCAAGCTTTTATTTAAATTCTAGTTAGTTAACATACAGTGTAATATTGTTTACTGGAGTAGAATTTAGTGATTCATCACTTCCATACAACACCCACTGCTCATCATAACAAGTGCCCTCCTTAATGCCCATCACCCATCTAGTACATCCTCCACCCTCTTCCCTCCATCAACTTTCAGTTTGTTTTCCATAGTTAAAAGTCTCTTAATGGTTTGCCTCCCTTTTTTTTTCCTTCCTTCCCCTATGTTCATCTGGGTTTCTTAAATCCCACATATGAGTGAAATCATATGATAGGTGTCTTTCTCTAACTGACTTATTTCACTTAGCATAATACACTCTAGCTCTATCCATGTCATGCAAATGGCAAGATTTCATTCTTTTTTATGACTGAGTAATATTCCTGTGTGTGTGTGTGTGTGTGTGTGTGTGAGAGAGAGAGAGAGAGAGAGAGAGAGAGAGAGAGAGATACCACATCTTCTTTATCCATTCATCAGTCAATGGACATTTGGGCTCTCTCCATGATTTGGCTATTGTGGACATTGCTGCTATAAACATCAGGGTGCATGTGCCCTTTTGAATCAGTATTTTTGTGTCCTTTGGGTAAATATCCAGCAGCGCCACTGCTGGGTCATAGGGTAGCTCTATTTTTAACTTTTTGAGGAACCCCCATAGTATTTTCCAGAGTGGCTGCACCAGCTTGCATTCCCACCAACAGTGTAGGAGGGTTCCCCTTTCACTGTGTCCTTGCCAACACCTGTTGTTTCGTGTGTTGTTAATTTGAGCCATTCTGACAGGTGTGAGGTGGTATCTCATCTTGGTTTTGAATTGTATTTTTTGATGATGAGTGACGTTGAGCATCTTTTCATGTGTCTGTTGGCCACTTGTGTGTCTTCTTTGGAAAAATATTACTGACTAGTTCTAATTTCAGACATGACTACTAAAAGTTTCTCCATCCCCAAATGCCTATAAATGATTTTCAGTATCTTTTTTGACAGCACACATATTAAAAATAGGAATAATTTCTTGAAAGCCCTATGTATTTTAAATCTGAAGGACTAGATTCTGTGTAAGTTTTTTTCCAGATATTAAGAGGAAGGTAGGATGCCAGAGAAGCAATTGCTTTTTCTCTTTAGTACAGAGACAGGTAGAGAAGGCAACCTTATTTTTTTAGTTACAGTTGTAGGCCAAAAGGCAAAGATGAATGATGAAGATAATATTAGGATTTCCTATTTGTGTAAGGAATTTATGCATATATTGAAACTAGGATTGAGAAACATTCATAAGGATTGCACATATAACACTTGTATACTTGCTTTGGCCCATCACGGATTCCTTTTAATCGGCATGTATCCTCCCTTGTCTTGCATCAAAGGATGCTACGGAAGTATCAGTGGTAAACATCCCACTGCTAAGTATCACTTTTATAGGTACCCCCAGTGAAAATCTGCTCATGTTCAACTGTCAGCAAAACTTCATCCCTTGAGCAAATGCAGTCATTTCTTAAGATGAATCTTTTGCTGATCAAGTTCCTTTTTCTTTTCATTTTAGCTAACACCAGGAAGATCAGAATGCAGAATTTGGAGCCCAACTTTAGTCTTTATATGGGACATAATCCTCACAAGCCCATGGGTTTTCCTTTAATTGTGGATGAGACTAAAAAGAGTTCTAAATTCTTAATATTTATAGCCCTTCCAAAATTGTAAGAACCAAAACAAGTATACAAAATTTAATGTAAACAAAACAGTAAAACTACCATTCATTTCACTGGCATTAGTAAACATGACAGGTGAAGCTATGTTGTCAAAACTGATCATCGTTCACAGGGTTCTCCTGAACCCTGTCTACGTAGTCCCGTGTGTGGCATGCTGACTCAATGCTCTCACTCCATTTCTCTGTTAAAATTATTGTGAAACTGTCAATTGCATGATGTGTTGTGGTGACATTCGGGCTTTGGTGCAAACAGATCATTTAGATTTTAGGTCTATCTTTGTGCTTTTCTCATTAGTCCCCATGACCATCCAACTATAGACATAAACTCAGTCCCAAAGATGAGGTACTGAGTGCTCATACAGACAGCCTAGAGTGTTCTTATATTATTTTCTAAATTACCATAAAAATAAAAAAGCAAAAGCATTAAGTGCGCCTAGAAAACTGCCATTCCCTGAGAATATATCTGGTATATTCCTGCTGAGAACCACTGATTTAGGGGTTAGTGGCCTATCAGTTTCCCCTCTGGTAACATCTTTCTGTTCTGCTTTTATTTTCTACTTGACCTCATTTTCAGAAAATCCATATTTTTGATATATGGTGCTGTATGCTCTTTTGTAAACTGTCTAAACTTTTCTGAGGCAGAACAGAATAAAAACCCACAGCTCACGCTGCCAAAGAAATCACTGGTAGGCAATTGGCTTAAAACACCATCAGCCACAGTTTATGCTGAAATTTTTGCTTTTTTTATCTGCAATCCTTCTCTCCTATCAGCTTTTTTTTTTTTTTAAAGATTTTATTTATTTATTTGACAGAGAGAGTTAGCGAGAGCAGGAACACAAGCGAGGGAGTGGGAGAGGGAGAAGCAGGCTTCCCGCTGAGCAGGAAGCCCGATGCGGGGCTCGATCCCAGGACCCTGGGATCATGACCCGAGCCGAAGGCAGATGCTTAACGACTGAGCCACCCAGGCGCCCCTCTCCTATCAGCTTTTGATGTGCATTCTCAAAGCCATAGAAAGCTAGTGAAATAATTTCTAAAATTGTTTTCTGTTAAAAAACAAAATGCCACTTAATATCGTGGCTCATTGTGGTCCTAACCAGTGTAGATGAAATAAGTTGGCCTAATACCTAATGAGCTTTAAACAGAAAAAATAATTATTTTAAGAGGTGGCCCAAAATCTTAATATGGGTAGCGAGAAAGGTTGTCAAATCCTCTAACAAAATTGCCTCAGTCTCTAAACAGCACCCCTGTCCTCAGTGACTTTCTGAGACTATCCTGCACCTCCTACCACCCACACAGCCTGGTGGCTGGCCTAAAGGTTAGGTGGCACTCTTCCAAGAGACACACCTTCAGGCCTGGCGAGGTAGAATGTTTATCCTGCAGACAGCTTGATAATGTGAGTGGGGATTGTGGGCAGTGAACAGTGTGGCTTTTGTGTTGGGAGAGCCTACAGATGGGTTCCTTTAATCGAAGATTTTTAAGAGGGGAAAACCTGCACTAGACAGGAACCTCAGTTCAGATCCTGCAGCAGACATTTCTAGGAACTCAAAAGGAGCTACATCAGTCATTCTGAACTTGAGCATATTCCCACATTCACAAATGCAACCTCAGAGCCAAATGGTGATGATTTAAAAGACTGAATCCACATTCCCAAGTGCACACCAAGAGTGATCATTCTTATAATCTTGTAAGATTCAGTCTTACTCACTTTTAAATCCTCAGAATCTGGCACGGTATTTGGCACTTAGTAGGTGACATTTCTTTATTGCACTTAAATTCTGGTAACCACAGGAAAACACAACTGTAGCAGATACAGGCTGGCTATTCACCAAGTATTTTTTTTCCTTTCCTCCAGTGCCTAAAATTAGTCTCCATTTCCAGCAGACTCCCCTGGAGGTAAAGGTAGCCACACAACTGAACTTAATCAGTAAATTAGGGACAAAAATGGATGTGCCGTTTCCAGGCCTGGCCCATAAAAACTCATCATCTGATCTCCCGCTACCTCTCTTTCCCCATTTGCCTCTGAATGCCAGCCAGAGTGACCTCCAGAATGACCCTGGAAGCCAGGGTCAGAGATGGCAGAGTCTATGTCAGCTTGGATCCCTGAATGACTGTGCACAGCACAGCCTCCTTTGCTGGTCCCTTGCTGCCAAATAGACTTAACATGAGTATGAAATAAAATTTTGTGTTGGCAAGGCACTGAGATTTAGGGCTTGTCTGTTTTAGCAGCTAGAACCATCCTAACTAATATAACACATCAAAGAGAAGACGTTTTATTGGCATTTTTAAAGGCAAGGTATCATGACGTTAAGCGTGCTATTTGGAGTCCGATCTGGGCTTGAGTTCTGGATTTGACGCCCACTCACTCAGAAGCCTTGGGAACACATTTAACACCCCAACCCCAGAGCAGGGTTGCTGCGAGGACTGAATGAGATCTAGTATGGCTATACCCTAGCATAGCTCCTGGCTCATTGGACCACACCATTGGTGTGACTGCATGGCTATGGGAAATGTAATCCTGTCTGTTGGACTCCTTCTTGATCTCTTCCAATATCATGGTCTCATTCTTAATCCCTTTTCTAATCAGGAAATTCAAAGGAACTTCCACTAGACTTGGACTTGCCTTTTGAGCCTGCACATTTTATGCTCTGGTGATTTTTCAGGTATGTATTACCTCCAAGGCTATGCAAGTTCCAGTTTCTGCCCCTAAAGAATCACCCTTTTCGACATGTTCTGCTTGTGAATACTTGATAGATTGTCAAACTCTTCAATGATCTGACAAGCAAAGTTCCATAAAGGGGCCAGATATGATGCTCTTATTTAGGAAGGAACACCAATAGCATCCTGGGCATTGCCCCCAGACCTAGCATGACCTTAAGTAAAGGAGGAGGCTCCGTGCTCCCTGAGTCTTCTAACAGATAGGGAATGTTTTCCACTGCCCACTTTAGTCACTACTTCAATACCCCAAAAGAATACAATTTCGTTTTTCCAATGATTAATTGAGACTCTGTAAATTTAATCCAACTGAAAACTTGGATTTTGCTAAATGAAGTTCTGGCTTTCAAGTGCTCAGCATCACTTGGCATCAAGGAAATACAAATCAATACCTCAATGAGCTTGAGGTGACCTCACACCAGTCAGAATGGCTAAAATTAACAAGTCAGGAAATGACAGATGTTGGCGAGGATGTGGAGAAAGGGGAACCCTCCTACACTGTTGGTGGGAATGCAAGCTGGTGCAGCCACTCTGGAAAACAGTACGGAGGTTCCTCAAAAAGTCGAAAATAGAGCCTACGACCCTACAATCCAGCAATTGCACTACTGGGTATTTACCCCAAAGATACAAATCTAGTGATCCAAAGGGGCACCTGCACCCCAATGTTTATAGCAGCAATGTCTACAATAGCCAAACTATGGAAAAGAGCCCAGATGTCCATCAACAGATGAATGGATAAAGAAGATGTGGTATACATATACAGTGGAATACTATGCAACCATCAAAAAATGAAAACTTGGGGCACCTGGGTGACTCATCATTAAGCATCTGCCTTCAGCTCAGGTCATAATCCCAGGGTCTTGGGATCGAGCACCGCATTGGGCTCCCTGCTCAGCAGGAAGGCTGCTTCTACCTCTCCCACTCCCCCTGCTTGTGTTCCTGCTCTCGCTAACTCTCTGTCAAATAAATAAATAAAATCCTTAAAAAAAAATGAAATCTTGCCATTTGCAATGACATGGATGGAACTAGAGGGTATTATGCTAAGCGAAATAAGTCAATCAGAGAAAGACAATTATCATATGATCTCACTGATATGAGGAATTTGAGAAACAAGACAGAGGATCATAGGGGAAGGGAGGGAAAAATGAAACAAGATGAAACCAGAGAGGGAGACAAACATAAGAGACTCAATCTCAGGAAACAAACTGAGGGTTGCTGGAGTGGAGGGGGGTGGGAGGGATGGGGTGGCTGGGTGATGGACACTGGGGAGGGGATGTGCTATGGTGAGCGCGGTGAATCGTGTAAGACTGATGAATCACAGACCTGTACCCCTGAAACAAATAATATCTTATATGTTGAAAGAAAGAAAGGAAGGAAGGAAGGAAGGAAGGAAGGAAGGAAGGAAGGAAGGAAG